>NW_026971726.1:0-60761 GCF_963678635.1 Symsagittifera roscoffensis
CAGACCTGTCTCTAAAATCCCTCAGAGGGCGCTCCACATACAGGCACAAACATCAAACATAACAAATCTATTTAATAAGTTTATCACAACAATTATCTGACAACGCGGGAAAGTTGTCAGATAAAGGTCTAAGTTTGGCAACTTAGACCTTTTAAAACTGCTCTAAGAAAAGTGACCCTAACATCAAAATGACAGTCTAAGAGCAGTTGAGAACTTGAAACTGACAGTTTAAAATCGAATAAAAATAAATTCATGTTGTTTTTTTGTGTGCAGCGAAATTGAAAAAATCATCAAAATTTCTTAGGCTACATGATAGAAAAATCTGTTTTACTGTAACATTCGCCCGGAAGATACATATCGACGGAAAATAAAACTAAGTCCTAAGACGACTGGCTAACGTCTAAACAGAGCTTTATATGCTTTTCACCGTCTCTACCAAGTGTGCCAGTCGGTCATATTTGGAAGTTTGACCTTGAGAAAAGCAAGAGCACTTAATTTTGGGGTGAAATTTAATTTTTCAAAAATTCGAATGGAGCCTGTCATGCACGATTCTCTCGCGATAACTGAAAACCGAAAAAGAGAAATCAGAACGATCGAATAACAATCGCGGGAAAGTTGTCAGATAAAAAACAAGTGGGAAATTGCTATTCGCAATTTCCATCACAGTGAACAAGAGTAGAGCTGTCCTATCTGAAATAGAAGAGAGAGTATTCCCGAGAGAACAATTATTCGAACTAGACTAGAGTGAACCTTCGACGGAAAGGTGGACAGCTGGAGTGTCCCAATGGTTCACATAAAACTTCATTCTAGAGTTCAAACTTACCTCTGCCATTCAAACTGACAAACATTGAACTTATCTAGTTATCTTAGTTAATTCTAGAGTTGCTCACCCATTTAATTACCTCCTGTGCTTGAGCGCATCAACGTGTGAGTCCTTAATTTAAATTTCTAGAGTGTGTTTTATGATTGTTATGTTGAGGTAAGGCGAGTTTTAGGTTGATCCATCTGAAATGGATCAAAGTTCCACTGTCTAATAGAAAGTAACTTAACGGATTGTTCCAACCCGGTTTTTAACGGCGTTCATGTATTTTGGGTATCTAGAGACCTAAGTATGGGGACGCTCTTATTTCTAGAGTGGGGGGGATATTTTGGTAGTAGCCTTTAAGCTGTAACGGGTCGTAGTCTCATGTCACAAGCGAACCGAATTGGCTCCGACTGATTTGAGGTAGAAAAACACAAGAGATAGTGTCCCTGACTCTTGAGCCAATGGTTATAGGGCCTATTTTTCTTAAGCCTCATGTGTGACTACAATAGACGAATGTTACATAGTGTTTTTATGGCGCTCCTGGGTGTTTACGACATCAAGACTACGGAGTCGAACCCACTTGAGACAGCTTCGGGCTACATGCCCATTCTAGAGTACCGGCGGTGCGGTTCGACAGGAACGTGCAAACCTTCCGGTTGTACCGTGATAGCTTTTTAAGAAAACTCGAGAAAACTTCCTGGTACGCTCTCCGAACGAGGCTTAGCTAACCGAGTAAAGGGGGGCAACTAGGGGGACAAAAACACAAGCAAAAAGACAAAAAGCAAAACAAAAACCAAAAAAGAATAGAAAAAGGAACAAAAACCACAAAAGGAAAAAAGACAGTGACTTTGACACCAGATCAGTTGGATCAAACCTTTATATTAATTAAATAGTATACCCATACTGTTTTACAAGTTCGATCGTTTCGATCAACCAGCAATTTAACCCAGTAACCTCAATAAAATGCCCGAGGGTGGGGCGTTGTCAAGTGTTTTTAGATAGCTTGGAACTTAGCTGGACAACTAGGAGACTTGACTGGAAGAGGTGACCAGCCGAGTGGGAAAGTGGTTCAGGAGCACTTGAGCTGAACCAATAGGAGACTTGACTGGAAGAGGTGACCAGCCGAGTGGGAAAGTGGTTCAGGAGCACTTGAGCTGAACCAATAGGAGACTGGACTGGAAAAGGTGACCAGTCGAGTGGGAAAGTAGCAAAGAAGGATTTTGCAGTTCTCGAGTTCTCAAGTTGGGCAGAACGGATATCGTTAAAATCCACATTACATTATAGGAGATAAGTGTAAAATTGGATAAGCGAAATCCCCTGGTTTTGAGGAACGTTTTTACTTAAGCAGGCCTGGAGACAGGTCTACGGTTTTCTCTTGAGAGGTTTAGCACCCGGCGCTTAAGGTAATTTTTAGGTTTACGAAAGGGGGGAGGTTAGAAGGGGGCTGGTTAAGTTAGAGGTTGGCGGTTATAATTTGTAAAAAGGGGGGACACATTAGAGTAGCTAATTGCTCGGCGTCGTCGACTTAGTTACATTAGAAATTTACACACGTTGGTCATAGGAAACGGATCTCCAAAATTAGAATCAGGTTAAGGTAGGTACCCTGGTTGGATCGGTAGGGGGGAACGGACATAGACAGTTTTTGTGATACCCCATAAGATCGCTAGCAGGGGGGAAGAGAACGCGTGGCAATTAGGTACCAGACATTTTTTCGATAGAAGGTAGACATTTGTCACCTTTGAATTTTAGGTGGGTTCTTCTTTCTGTTTTTATTACTTTTTCTTGCTTAGATTTTTGTTGCATTTTGGTAAGGATTTGTGTTTGGCTTTTATACGAACAGGTGATCACAAGATACCTGCGCACAGGTTTTGGTTTCAAGTTGCTTGGAACATTGAAAAAGAGGTAACTAAAAAAGGGGGGTCAGCATTTGGCCACTAAGAGAGGGTTTTTGGGAAAATTTTTACTAGAGCTTGAGTGGTGGTACAAGGTACAGTGAATCTAGAAGTCCCCATAACGAAGAAGAAAGAGGTCCCACCGCTTAGACACTTGTCAACAGTCTTGGGACAGTGCAGTCCTGGACCAGAGCAGTCTTGGGACAGTGGTCTTGGGACACTAGCCTTGGGACAGTGGTCTTGGGACAGTGGTCTTGGGACAGTGTTCTTGGGACAGAGGTCTTGGGACAGTGGTCTTGGGACAGTGGTCTTGGGAAAGTGGTCTTGGGACAGTGGTCTTGGGACAGTGGTCTTGGGATAGTGGTCTTGGGACAGTGGTCTTGGGACACTAGCCTTGGGACACTAGCCTTGGGACAGTAGTCTTGGGACACTAGCCTTGGGACAGTAGTCTTGGGACAGTAGTCTTGGGACACTAGCTTTGGGACAGTAGTCTTGGGACAGTGGTCTTGGGACACTGGCCTTGGGACACTAGCCTTGGGACAGTAGTCTTGGGACACTAGCCTTGGGACAGTAGTCTTGGGACAGTGGTCTTGGGACACTAGCCTTGGGACACTGACCTTGAGGCAGTACTCTTGGGACAGTCTTGGGACAGTGGTCCTGGGATAGTTCTCAGGACAAGGGTCTTGGGACACTGACGGAAAGTACTGGGACAGTACCGAACAGTCTTGGGACAGTAGAAAAAACCTGGGACGGTACAAAGAAGAGTAGGGACGGTAACTGGAAGTCTTAGGACGGTATAAAAATTGAAATAAAATTACAATAAGTGTTTTGAGACAGAATTAAAACAGAACAACACTAGTCGGAACCCGGTACGGTTGAGACCACAAATAAAGAAAGTTTCACGAAAGGTTTTTATCACGTTGTATATTTCCTTTTAAGAATTCTTTTCCACAAAAAATTTTATTCGTAGAATAGAATTGTGTATATAATAATATTGTAAATAAGAGCAATTGTAAATAGAAATAATGAGACGGAGTAGGGTACCGGTGCTCGAAAAAAGGTCAAGTGGATCAAACACGAAATATAACTCGTCGCTGCGCGGAACGACATCAATTGGCCCAAGCAAAACAAAAGATAACTTTTCAGTTAGCATGGTCAGCACGAGGAGTAGTACCGAGAACAAGACGCGAGAAGGTGCTAAAGACAAACAAGTGGAGCCCACAATTGAAATCGATCTAGAGACACCAGACCAGAGCGTAGATGAAGTGGAGAAGAAGACTACGGAATCCACACCGATGCCCCAAATGGAAGATCAAAATCCAAAAACCGTGGAGTTTTTGCCGATAGACGCGTTGGAAGACACAACAGGCAATACCCGAGAAACGGTGAAAGACGACTCTCAAGTAAAGAAAACATCTTTTACAGAAAAGTTGGCGATGATGGTCGGAATGAAATCGAAGGACAACACGGCCGAAGAATCAAAAACTGAGAGAGCACGAACATTTGGGACAGTGAGCGCAAAGACGACAGAAGCTGACCTAAAGGAAGAACAAGCCAAAACGGAAGCGACAGCCGAAAACAAGACAACGGCTGATCATGAAACAGCTACTCTTGAGCTTGGCGACCTGATGACAAAACTAAATCAGATCGACAAACAACTAAAGTACAGTGAGGAAGATAGAGACTTAATAAGGAAATAGTTGAAATACAACAAACACGAGTATCTGGATAGTTATTTTAACCTGGCTAAGGCGACAGACGAGAGACTCCAGCAGATGTCGGACAAGGTAGATGCCACCAATGAAGAACGAGATAAGAACATCAAAAGAGATATGCAACAGTTGAAAAACCGTTATGATGATGTCAACAGCCAATTAGGTAGCCTGGAAAAGAGAATGGACACAATGAACAGGAATCAGGGCGAAAGTTCGTGTGCAATACAGGCGAAGTTGGATGCAATCTTGATAAATTCTACCTCACAAGAAAGACCGGCAGCGGATCGCACGCAAGGCACCAGAGTGGACTTTGTGGAACCACAAAGGAACAAACGGCAATCGACACCGTTGCCTTTTAACCGGGATGCGGTAAGCATAGCACCAACGGTTGCTAAAACAATCATGAAAAATGGGACATCAAACACAACGAGTGGTCCGGGGGACTCAACAGCTAGCAGCAACGCAGGTCCGGATGCCATGACGTGGGCAAGCACTTGGGAGATGATGAACAGGACTCTAGAGGCCTTCGCCACGAGGAACACTGACTCGAGCGGTAGGAGAGACGGAAAATCAAGAAAAACTTTCAAGAAGCCAAAAGAATTCAAAGACGACTCCGATGGATGCATTGACACGTGGGTGGAAGTGATGAGATTACATCTAGAGCAAGATAACTTAAATGATGAAAGGCAAGCATGCACAGCCATACTCAGCAACCTGGAAAAGAAAGAAGAAGAAGAACGCGATACCGCGGACAAAATCTTCGAAATATTGCTGAATCGATTCGGATCAGGCATGAAGGGTCACCAAGCGATGATGCGATTTGAAAAGAGAAGGCAGAGGGAGGGACGACGAGTCAATTGATCGGTTCCTAGATGACCTCGAGAGCTTGAGAAGAAGGAGTGACCCGGAGGAGTCGACAAACAGAAGAAACTTTAGCATTGCCTCGAAGTTCATTGATGGGGTAAAAAGTGATGACTTAAGAACAATGTTAGCAACATACTACACATTGTCGAAAGACAGCGCACCGACCCCAGAAGAAATGAGACAGAAATCAAGGGAATACATGCTGATGAAACCCAAGAAATACTCATAATCAGAAAACAGGAACACGCAAGGGGGAAGTCAACCCCAGAGGTCGTCATGGTACAAGCCTAGAGATGACATGGACAAGCGCAGATCATGCGCGAACTGCGGGTCGGCGGATCACCACGTGGCTGACTGCACAACATACAAACAAGGCATGAAGAGTCTAGGATACGCACCGGATGAGGAGGACATGAGCCAGATGGAGGAACACAAGTACTATAGTGGCTTAATCATCAAGATAGGCGCAAGATGCTTCTTCTGTAACCAGGAGGGGCACTTCAGAATGGATTGTCCCTTGTTCTGGGAAGCGGTCAAGGACCAGAGTCACCCCAAACATAAGTTGGCATTAGCGGCAGTGCAGAATCAGCGGAATAGACAAAACGAGTTTGAATCTAGGAACTTAGGAGCACCAAGCACGGAATTGCCGACGAAAACAGTGAAAGCTGTAACACATGTTAATGGTGCGATAGAATCCGCGGCCGGGAACTCTCTAGAGATAAACTATGAGAAAGCGGCGACGGAAGCAATTGCCAAAGTGAAACAGGATCTGGCTGCGAAAGAAATAGAGCAACGACTAAAGCTGGAGATCGAAAGACAGAATTTCAACGAAGCATTAACCGGGTCAAACCCAACACCAGAGGCTGTACCAGGCTCAACAAAGACCGGGAATTGTAACACTGTAAAAATGGTGACGGGAAAGCCATTCGGCAAATCGAAAATTGGGGCTAGAATAATAACGATAATCACAGTGGGCGGCCACGAGGTAACCAGAAACTTGAGCGAACCGAGCGACCAGACAATAATGCACATTGACGTGTACGCAGATTACTTGAGTTGTATAAGCCCACAAACGACTTCTAGAGCGCTGAGAGCACTACTCACGAGAGGGGGCAGCAAGTCGGTACGTGTTGACAACAGGTATACTGAAGCTTATGGTCCACACGAGGTGATGCTAAATATAGATGGAATAAACATCTATACCAAGACAATGATAACATGTGACGAAGACCTAATTGGGCAAATCTACGTAGGGAAAGAAGAGTTGAAAGTGAGATCGATTGGACACTGCGCTATGCTTGAAGAAGATGCGATGCACATCGGGACAGAGGCAGATGTGACAGGGCACGTGCTAGACATAAGTGGCAAAAAGACTCAGCTACGTGGGTTACTTGATACGGGAGCAGTCTTGAGCGTCATACCAATCGAAACTTGGGAGCGGATGGGCTTTGACAAAGGTGATTTGATAGACTCGAGAATACTGCTGTCAGCTGCAAACAAAGGGGCCCTTCGGGTGCTGGGCAGGACGCCGATAATAGCCCTCAACTTGGGGGAACGTAACCTGTGGATGAGCTTTATCGTGGTAGAAAACCTAGATGAATCTGACCAATTCATTTTGGGCAGAGACTTCATCAAGAATTTCGACGTAACGATTGATCTAAATAACGCAATGTTCAGGATACGGAACCCGGATAGGAGGAAGATCCTTCTCGATAACGAAGAGCGGCCTCTGCGTCAGTGTCTTGTTGAATACCCTTGATATACCGATCACGATACAGAGAGGGAGGAAACTGGGATATGCTTTACCGGTTAAAACTCGTTATGAAACGATCGAGAACTCAACACAAAATGAAGTTGTTGATTGTCCCAATCATAGGGACAAAATTTGTATCTTGAGACGATTGCAGAAAATAAAAGATTCTTCAGGTCTTATTAAATCACTTAAGTCAGAAACGGATGATGGGCTGTCGAGCTGTTCGAACTTTCCAGAGCGACCCACACTAGATGAAATGCAAACTGATAAACCGGTTCTGCCGGAGATTGAACATTTGAGGGGCAAACTGAAAGATGAACAGCTCGAAGCCATCAAGGACGTACTAGAGCGGAACGAGGAAGTTTTTTCGAGGCATAAGGCGGATATCGGGTGTTGTAATTTCGTTGAGCATGAAATAGAACTTGAGGAAAACGCGGTACCACACAGGGAGGGGGCGAGGCGCATGACCCCACACAAATCGGACGCGTGTAGAAAAGAAATCGAGACGTTACTAGAGTATGACATGATAGAACCATCCAAGTCACCGTGGGCGTGTGGAGTAGTGATGGCCAAAAAGAAAGGCGACCAGTTGAGGTTTTGTTGTGACTTTCGATACCTGAACTCCGTCACGGTGAAGGATGCCTATCCCATACCTAGGATTGATGAGAGCCTCTCGAAGTTAGGTGATGCAAAATTTTTTACGACTCTTGATTTAGGCTCGGCCTTTTGGCAGGTACCACTAAGGAAACAGGACAGGGACAAGACAGGGTTTGCCTGCGAGTTGGGTCTGTTTCAATGGAAACGGATGCCGTTTGGACTTTGCAATGCCACAGCCACGTTTCAGCGGTTGATGGCACACGCGCTGATAGGCGTGACGAAGAAGTATGGCAACCTGGTAATGTGCTACGTGGATGACGTGGTAATAGCGACGCCAACACTGGAAGACCACATTGAGAGACTTGACGAAGTGTTTGCATGCATGAAGAGGTCGGGGCTAAAGTGTAAACCATCAAAGTGCGAGATACTCAAGGACTCAATAAAATACTTGGGCAGGATGGTAGACAAGCACGGCATCAGACCTGATACGGACGCCGTGGAAGCAGTCCTGACCTGGAAATCACCGAAGACAGAGCACCAGTTGAAGAGCTTCCTGGGTTTCGCTAACTATTATAGAGAGTTCATCAAAGGCTATGCGGACAAGGTATACCCGATGCAACAATTAATGAGACACAAGGGCAAGAAGTTCACGTGGAACAACGCAGCAGAAGAGTCGTTCCAGAGAATAGAGAAAGAGCTATGTGAGGCACCAGTACTGGGTATGCCGACTGAGAAAGGGATGTACGTGCTGGACACGGATGCGTCGGTTGTCGCGATTTCTGGGATTCTCCACCAAGAACAAGAATGGAATGGGAAGACAGTCTTGAGACCAATAGCGTACGGGAGCAAAGTCCTGAGTGACACGGAAATGAAGTACGGAGCACCGAAAGCAGAGATGTTCGCGGTGGTTACCTTTGTCGAGAAATACAGGGCATACCTGGGCAGTGAGCCATTCAAGTTGCGAGTCGACAATCGAGCACTGAGCTGGCTGAAAACGTACTCAATGGACCAAAGTTACATTGGGAGGTGGATAGTTCGCCTGGATGGATACAACATGATAATTGAGCATAGAACACGAGATAAACATCAGAATGCCGACAGCTTGAGTAAGAAGACGGAGTTCTATGAGAGACAAGAGCAAAGAGAGGCAGACAGACCTGAAATCAAAGATGGCTTCTCCTTCATGGACAAGGAAACGTACGACAGTCTTCCACTCACGAGATGGCTGGACAAATCAGGCAAACCGATAGAAGATCATCCTGAATTACCTAAAGAACCTCCAGAGAAGACCATCTTGAAGAAGAGCAAAAGGATTCCAATAGAGATAATACTCAAGTCGAAGATCGTGAAGGAGACGCTCATGGCAAAAGTCTATGATCTTAACCAGGTAGAAGCAGGAACTGCACAGATAGATGATGACTTAATGAGGTTGCTCGAGAAACTATCAGATCATAAGCCCGTGATCCAAGAGAAGGGTCAAGAGGAACCGGAAGTCACTATACTTCGGAGAAAAGAGACAGTGAACGATACTGACTCCTCAAGAGGAAGCGTCACTGACAGCAAAGATGTCGTGCGGTCACTAGTTGATAAGATCCCCGAAAACATTCTGGAGCAGACCAAGGTTAGGAAAAAGAAAGTGACGTTCAAAGAAGATACAGGACACCCGGGACCAGGAAGAAGAAACCGGAGAAGGAAAACTGTCCGGGGAGCGTGAAGGATGGGATGAAGACTCGGATGAGAGCAGCGAAAACCAAGACAGTCTGTGCATGATATTGGCGGAAGAGAAGACAAGGCACCACGACAGGGAGTTACAGACGGATCCATCTTCAGGAACGTACAATCTAGACATACAGGAGCTACGAGGTGGTGAGGAACTTGAGAAAATTGCGGTTTCAAGGAAGCCATTCAGGGAACTATCATGCAACTCAAACGTCAGAACGAATCTGGTGCCAGAAGATGATATGAAAATCGTGAAAAAGATGATATGCGTGAAGCTGAGTGATGACATCCACAACCCTGGTGAGATGAATGGACAGATCATGGCGCTAAAGGAGCATGTCAAGGCGAGATACAGGCTGTCAGACCTAATAAGAGCCCAAAAGAATGACAAAATGACAAATAACCTCTCCAAATGGATCCAGTCGGGGGTCAAGGAGAAGGGGGAACTCGAGGAAGACAGCTATAAGATCTTGAGCCAGTTCTACAAAGAAAAGAAAGACTTACTCTATCACACAGCTGATGGGGTGGTAGCATGCAAGAGGAAAGATGAGGAGAAGATATTACACAAACACAACCTCATCATACTACCACAGTTGTATCAAACGGGGGTGCTTTTCAGATCGCACGACCAGATGGGGCACTAGGGGATAGACAAAGTACAACAAAGGATACTTCACAGGTTTGATTGGCCAGGGATGAGAAAAGCTTGCGAGAGATGGGTCAATGCCTGCCTGGCATGCCTCCAGGTAAAGGACCCAAGGAAGATGAAGTTCCCCCTCAAGTCCGTCGAGAGCTCAGAATTCAATGAATTGGTGCAGATAGACCATCAAAAAATCTGCATGACGGAGTCGGGATATAACCAGATATTGGTTATAATAGATCACTTCACAAAGTTGGCGGAAGCGGTTCCGTGCCAGACAGCCTCGGCCGAGGAGACATTTGATCATCTGATAACGTATTGGATATCGCGGTATGGTTGTCCAATGACTTTCCAGTCGGACAACGGCAAAGCTTTTGTGGGGGACTTGACAAAAGAATTGATGAGGAGATCGCACATTGCTCAAGCACACTCGACAACCTACCATCCACAGACCAACGGGTTGGTAGAGAGACAGAACAGGACACTGGTCAACATGTTAAGGGTTTACTGCTCAAGATACATGACGGATTGGGATAAATACCTGCCACAGGTAGTAGGGGCCTACAACAGTACGCAGCACTCAACGACGGGCATCAGTCCCTTCATGATGTTGACGGGGAGGGAGAGCAATGCCTCTGACATTCTTTTACCCGGAATACGAAGGGAAAAGGACGTAGCCTCAGGCGTACGTGAAAGAAGCGATCAAAAGACAACAGGAGTTAAACGAGCTATGCAGGAGGAACACCGCGCAGGCGCAAATGAGGCAACGCAGAAAAAATGACGAAAAAATATTACCAGCAAAGCCATATGAAGTGGGCCAATATGTGTGGGTCTTCCAAAATGTCATACCGCCCAAGGGAACAAAGAAACTACTCAAGAAGTGGAGGGGACCATTCATGATAACGGAAGTCTATCAACAAGGACGGTTCTATCGCTTGAGTACTGGGCGAGCGGCACATTATGAAAATCTGAAGCCTCACGTTCCGTCCCCGGAGGATTGGTGCATACCGAAGGACATGGAGGGTCTTGAGTACCTGGTGGTAGAGCCAGCGTGTGAAGTGAATGAAAAAGGCACCAGAGAGAAGAATGATGGTAATGAGAACTTGAGTTTGGACGACAATGAAAAGATAGAAGTGGAGTCTGAAGCAGGATCATTTGTAGAAGAAGACTGGAACGACCCGGAGCAAGATGAGGTGCCGAATTGGATGGAGCCAGATCGACCAATACCACCGGGAACCAGGACTGGCAATCGTAAACGGACCGGCATGAGGTACAACAGGTACGGGGATGACTTCTTGATCGATAAGATACAGCGAGACAAATTGGGCGAGGATCTACTGAGTGCAGGCGAACTGGAAGCCGAAGAGGAATGGCAGGTCATTGACGATGGTGGGCACTATCCGCAGGAAGACTACTCGACCCCAGAATTGGAGACGGATCTCGAACAGAGTGAGATAGAGAGGAGGGAGAACACGAACTTGAGGATACTAGAGTGGATGCGCGATGTCAAAGACGAGAGCCGCGAAGGACAAAGCATTCAACAAGTCGACGTATCATCGGCAAATTATATGAAGGCAGAGGACCCTCTTTTCGGATGGACGGCAACAGATAGGCCACTGGACATTCCTCCGGACAATTCAGACCCGACAACATCGACGGGGACGTCGATAAATATTTTTGTCCGGGGAGTGGGGGTAGGACTTACCCACACCGAAAATTTGATGATAAAGAAGCTCAAGGAAGTGAGAGAAACAAGCAAATTGGAACTGGAAGAAGAAGAACCAGAGCCTACCATAGGTCGGAATTTCAAAACGAAATTTGAAATACCCAATGAGTACTCGGAAAACATCATGATAACGGATAGCGACTTCATCCTGTCAAACAGGACTAGCGCGATCTGCATCACGGCGGACATGAGTTTCAAATCAAGATTGGAAGCTGACTTCAAAAGAGAGTACCAGAACGTGGAGTTTCTGTTCAGACAGAGACCAGGACTGGGAGGGATGGCAGCGCTTCCACCATCAGTAGCACAAGTCCCGGGCAAATATCTGTGCTTCCTAGTGACGAGGGTCAATGACAGGAACACAATTGATCCCGAACACGTGATGTTGGCACTAACAAGGCTACGAGACTTCATGATTGAAAGAGGAATAACGGAGGTCTCAATGCCGGTGTATGACCCAAACAGGGGCAAACTGAGCTCGAGGGAATTGTACGCTATCCTACATGTAGTCTTTGCGGAAACTGAGATAATGGTGTATCTGCAAAAGAAATACTACTTGAGCATCGCCTGAGTTGGGGACACGGGGTCTCGAGTTGGGCGTGAGGGAGGAGTCTTGAGTTAGGTACTGGGGTGCGGCACAGGTAAAGGGATCTTAAGACGTGATTGGCATGACAATTGAATTTTAAAAAGAATTAACGGTGCTAAAACATAAAATGAATCTGCATGCTTTTAAGGAAAATCCAATTGAATTGTTTTAAGTAGAATGAAAATGATAATATTTTAACCATAATGGTAAAAGGGGGGTCTCTAGGTTAGGAAAATGACATGTTAAGTCTTAATATGGTTTCTGTTTTCAGATCAAGTTTGAAAAACAAAGTTGAAAATCCAACCATACTCAAGCGAGAGACAGAAAGAGAAATCTTGATTGAACTCGCCATAAACGACACCTGCAGCAAGTATTTGCAAGGAAACGTTTCTAGAGAATTCTTGAGTTGGGTAATTCTTGAGCCGGTAAGGTAATTCTTGAGCTGGTTAATACTCGAATACATCCCGAAGTCACAGAGAATGGCAGACAGGTTCTGGAAATCCATGCCCGCGGCCCTAAAGAAGCCTACTCTCGATGAGCTATACAGACGACTGAGGGACCTGGATTATACCCGAATAGACGAGAGAATGGCGGTAATGCTGAGTGCCATCCTCCAATTGGAAGAACAGGGTGAGTGCAGGGAGTCTGCAACGGAGGCTGTCTTGATGATCGGCTACACCACCGAGGGAATATCAAATCAGGAACAGACCAGATGGTTGTCTTGGAATGTGGATGGAGGAGTAAGGGGTTTTGATTTGGCAAGAAATCCTGGCCTGAGTAACAACACCGAATATGGCGCAGGAGAATTCCCACTACCAACTAGGCCATCAGCAAGATCCACAGGCCAGAGCTCGAGTAAAGTGCTATCGATGACGCGAGCACAACAGACGACTGAGGCATATCCGGATCTTGGTGTTCTAAAGAAAGAGCTCAAGAAGACGCAGAAGGTGACGCTCTTAGTAGTGAGTACGATGCTGGCTCTGAGATGGATAGAAGAGAATATAACGAAGTATCGGGAGGCGACGACGCCAACGGCTGAATCAATATATGCGATAGACTACAGCAGGAGACTCGAGTTGTTTGAGACTGCGTGCAAATTATTCGCCATACCAACGGAAGTCAGACACGTATGGAGCCGTTTGAGGTACTTTCCATGGTTTCGGGCGACACTGACGTCATGGTTGTACATGACAACGAAAGATCACATGAGAAAGCATCAAAAGGAGTATCGACAGTTCCAGGCCGAGATTGGGCCGGAAGCTTTCAAGAGACCCCTGTTAACCCATCGAAATGCGATCACGACAGGATGGAAGAGAGTGGGTAAAATGTCTAGAGACAATACCAAAGCGAGGGAATCAATACTAGAGGAAGACTTGGCGAAGAACGTGAGCTTGAGCCTGCACAACTCCTTTTGTTTGAACCGGGAATCTAGGGTGAAGGCACTACCCAACCAGGCGAAGAGGTTGCAGGAGCAAAGAGAATGGATGCGATCCTATGAACAGCTGAAGGCTTGGGAGGAGATCGTGATTAGCTCCGATGATGAAGAAAAACTGTTGAGACAGTTTGCCGTATCTAGTACTTCAGGGAGCGGCACCTCCAAGGCGAAGAGTGCAAAATGAGCGGATGGTTCGAATGGATCTTGAGTCTTGAGAGGGAAAGGGGGCTTGAGTGTGGATCCGGGTGAAACCTGGGTTCACGAAAAAGAAATTTTAACGAAACAGATATTGTTATTAATATGCTATATCTATTATATAAATCAAAATGCTGCATGAAATTTCCTAATTGAATGGGACAAAAGAAATTTTAAATAATTGGCTTGAAAAGCGAGAGTTCAAGGGTGCAGGTGTGTGCAGATTTTGATTGCTGTTTAGCGATAGTGTGAAAATTTTACATGGCTGTGAATTTTGATGGCACAATCATAAAACACACTCTAGAAATTTAAATTAAGGACTCACATGTTGATGCGCTCAAGCACAGGAGGTAATTAAATGGGTGAGCAACTCTAGAATTAACTAAGATAACTAGATAAGTTCAATGTTTGTCAGTTTGAATGGCAGAGGTAAGTTTGAACTCTAGAATGAAGTTTTATGTGAACCATTGGGACACTCCAGCTGTCCACCTTTCCGTCGAAGGTTCACTCTAGTCCAGTTCGAATAATTGTTCTCTCGGGAATACTCTGTCTTCTATTTCAGATAGGACAGCTCTACTCTTGTTCACTATGATGAAAATTGCGAATAGCAATTTCCCACTTGTTTTTTATCTGACAACTTTCCCGCGATTGTTATTCGATCGTTCTGATTTCTCTTTTTCGGTTTTCAGTTATCGCGAGAGAATCGTGCATGACAGGCTCCATTCGAATTTTTGAAAAATTAAATTTCACCCCAAAATTAAGTGCTCTTGCTTTTCTCAAGGTCAAACTTCCAAATATGACCGACTGGCACATTCTTCGACCTTTTTGCCAAAATGGCCGTTTCTGACGTTTCTCAGAAATGTTACGTAATCACTTCGAAAATTTAAAAATTAGCAATTCCCGAATCCTTTAACCTTCACGTTTTGTCCCATCGTTCAAATAACGTCGTTAATCCTTTAAAATCACTAATTCGGAAGGCTCGCTGCTACAATTTCGAATTCCGCAGAGATTGCATTTTTCACATTCTGGTCGAATGTCACATGCTCCCCGGACAGTCCGGTCAATG
Source organism: Symsagittifera roscoffensis (assembly GCF_963678635.1). Taxonomy (NCBI): domain Eukaryota; kingdom Metazoa; phylum Xenacoelomorpha; order Acoela; family Convolutidae; genus Symsagittifera; species Symsagittifera roscoffensis. The sequence goes on from NW_026971726.1 coordinate 14,991, forward strand.
TCCTCATTGAATCACGCAATGTTCGTAAAATAGGTACAGTGTCATCGAACAGAATTTACAAAATGCACGAAATTATTTTATCCACGTCACATCGACTCACTGCAGAATACAAATGGTATCATACTACATCACTATAGCCTTCAAATTCTTTCATTAATCTGCACATTGAGGATATGACTTAAGATAAAACATATTTTCTGACTTCCAGTGTCAATGTCCCGATTAAAACTTTTTCTCTTAGATTTAAAAGGTGCTGGCTTGCAGGACAGTCCTGCCAACCAACAAGCTAAAATTATCCTACTATGCTTCTCCCTTCGGAAATTTTGCTTGTTATTGTCCTGAATACTAAAACTAAGAAACTCTGTGGTTAGCAAGAACAATGAAACAATCTCCCTCTTCGAGAGATTACTCAAGCCTTCCATGTCACCACAAAGTGATCAGTTCTCCTAGCTGATTAAAAACAGTCATGCAGGCTGGAATATTTAAATATACTCCTTCACTTGAGCCTTTCTAAATAAATAGTAAGTGAGTGTCTCTAAAGCCACTCCATTAAATTCAAAATGCAAATTTATAAATGCAACAATTTCAAAACTCAACTAAATGTTTCAGTTTTCAATTGGTTGCTTGGTTTCTCACTTGAGTTTTTTCACACACATAAAACAATTCTGAGTTTTAACTTTTTCTTCATTACTCCTTTGTTTTCTTCTTTTTCCGTCGTTTAGAAGTTCTGAAACTTCTAAATTCTTCTAATTTTCGTCTCTTTTTCCATCTTGCTTTTCGGTCATTCGTCAATGCTCCATTTCTTCCTCCTGTGATACTGACTCTGCACTCTCAGTCTCCGTATCTTGTAACACATCATTAGCAATCCGGACGCTGCTGGAAGCCGTCCTCCAACACTTCTGCTCTTCCACCCTCTGTTTACAACAAGGTAGGGGATCCACGTTAGATTCTCTGTTCCTGCAGAAGCTGTTGTGGAGACACAACGTCAGGTTTCTCTCCAAATCTTCCTTTAACATCTCTGCCTTCTCCTTTCCACTACGTTCACTCGTCCTGCAAATTCTCTTCACAGCGGTGGTCACTGCATTCCGATGAGTCACGAGAGCTCGCTTAAAAGCTCCTGCTCCAATGTCCAGCTGATATTCACTGTACACTCTGCCATGCTTCGACATATGCTTTTTCGCATATTCATACAACCATGCAGTCACGTTAGCTCTGAACCATGGCATCAATCGTTTCCTCGCCCATATCTTCTTCACTTCCATCGGAATGCTTAGAACTATGCACATTGTCTCAAAAAGATCTAAATCTTTTAGACAATCTAACTTCCGCAACTGTTCTCTCGTCGGTGCCTCCTGTCTGTTATTTTCTCTCACATGAGCTTCCAGCCATCGTATCGCCATCATAACTCCCACTATCACTATTGTTATGGGTTGTGATGAGTCTGGTAAACCCATTGAGAGCAGCTCTCCAGAGTCCAAGATCAACGCCAGATTACTACGCTTGGGATACCACCAGGTCTGCAGCAGGCAGTGGCAGGGAAACTCGTCATGTGTCAACATGATGCTCCTCCAATTACGTTTTCCCGAAGCTTCCAGTAATGGTTCCACTTCCATCATCACTCGGTGGACTTCATCATTCTCGTCTACTGTATTGTAATCTGTAACAGTTGATCCTCCCTGTTTCTGTCTCTCAAATTCACTGAAGTTCCCACTCACGTATCCCATGAACTTTATTCCTAATATTGACTCCAATTCTTCTTTGGTTCTCTCTGGAACTGCTGAGAACATCTTACATAGCAACTCGTATGACTTCTCGGACATTCTCGCCAGTCTCACACACTTCGGCACTGAGAAGGCTTGATCCACAATCGTTCTCGTACTCTTCACGTCCACAGCTACGAAATGTACAGGGTATCTGCTCTTGCACATTGGAGCCAATGTTGAACCCACCAAATATCGTGCTCCTGATGGTCTACAATAAATCTCACTGTGTCTAATGTTCATTTCCGTCTCGATTGCTTCCCTCCATTTTCCTATGTATTTCTGCTCAGTCTGCAGAACTCCTGGGAATACTTCTACACTGATGGCTGTGATGGCTGTGACCATCTCATGTTTCTGTTCTAGATTCAATAGTGACTCTAAAGAACCAAACATGCTGTAGAATCCTAGTGCAGTCACTAGATTCACATCGGTTCCTCCATGGCAATCTGCTATCAGTTCCGTTTCTGTTCTTGCCCTCATCACTACATTTCCAAACAATACCGTCAATTGCTTGTGTTGTTTTTCCAGGGTCTTCACACAGTCCATATCTCCACAAACGTGACCCTCCAGTCCACAGACTTCCGCCAGACAGCTACCAGGTTTGACCCAGTCTTCTGGTCCCCAGCCAGGCAACTCCACTTTATCTTCTCCGTTGCTCTTAGAGGCCGTTATCATCACATTATATATGATGTTGAGGTCACGCAGGTTACAGTCTGCATTCAGTTCCCTCTGCACGTCTTGTGTCGCTCGCAATATCGAGTCAGCGTTGGGACTAGGACACCATGATGGCCTCATCAATTCCCACACTGCCATCAAGCTCGTCCTCAGTGATTCATCTGAGAATCCCAACCCAAGCTCCACTCTTTTATCAGATTTTGGTACTGAAGGTGCAGTCACCTCTTCTTCCAAGACCAGTCCCAATTTGGCCTGTGGATTGTTAACGCTTTTAATCGTTACAATTCTGGACGTCCAGAATCTTAGCAACACCGCCTGCTCATAATCGAAGAAGCAATCGCGTATGTCTTCACTCAGGAAAGGGTTGTACGCGATCCCTATGATCCCGGATACATAGCCATACGATTTCTTCTTGATCGTTCCACAGTATTCACTGGATTTCGGCACTGCTCCCATAGATTCTTTAGTGAGTCTCAGCTCCTTGTTTGAGAATCTCCTGATTTCGTCTATCTTTTTCATGGGTTCCAATTCCTCAGGTTCTTTCTGTTCACCCTCATCGGTTTACTTTGCTGCATATCCAGCAGTGCTAGCAAGAATAAGGCTTTCGTTCGCTCATCGCCTTCCTTCAACATTTTAACACAGGTGTTTAATGCAGGTACTGAAATCTGCTCTATCAGGAATCGAATGAAACAGAGAGCATCTCTCCGCTTCGCACACGCTACTGCTGCTCCCTCTTGGACTATCAGATCCCTCAGGTTTGTCATAAGGAAAACCTTCTCCTCTTTTGATCTCTTTCTTTCTTCTGAATCATATTCTTCGCGAGTCAGTCCCATCATGCACCAGGCGAACCTGAGTTGCAACTCTGTTCTTACGTAAGGTACTGCCACGAGAGCATGTATTTTTGGCGTAGTCCTCATTTCTTCTTCGAAATACCTTAATACTACTGCTTTCCATGAAAGGCTCACCAACTGCTCTATCGTTTCTGCTTGTATGTCGGACGACGCTAAAGTCCCGTACGCCTTCTGCCTGAGGGTGGTGCCTTGCAACATCGTTTCCAGATATTCCTCCATGGCTTTTTCGTCTTCCAGGGCAATCACATACCCTCTAGCCGAGTTTCGGTATTCTAACATCTCCATGTATCCACCGATGGGTTCATCTATCGACACAGTCTCCGGCACTGTTAGTCGGTTATATTCCACTGGTATTAGTTGTCCTGCGACACTTCCCTCTCCATGATTCATGGGAGATGGCTTGAAGTCTTTCATTGTGCTCTCACCACATTGGCTGAGTATTTCCATTTCTAAGGTTGCTCCAGTCAGAGTGCGGTCACTCCTTTTGGATTTATAACCTGTTGACTTTATCCCCGCCATGAGAATGGGTGGCACCATCGCTATATCAGTTAACATTTTATCTGTGCCAGACAGTTAATAATCACCTTGCCCCAAGTCCATGACCTCCTCAACTCGTTTCCTTTTCGCTGAATTACCAGCTTTCACCGATATTTCTGAATCCACCTTCGTCTTTCCAACTCTCCTCAGCATCACTCTGCTGCCTAACTTCATTTTCATTGCATTGATTTTATCAATCACTAACTTTGATCGCATCGTCCCTCTCCTGGTTCTTGACAGATACACCACCTCTCCTTCATCGTCCTGCGGTGTCATCTTGATGGGAGAATTCGCTTCACTTTCATCAGTGGCTGAGTCGATCAACAACTCACTCAGTCTCCCTTCACACTCATCAAGCTTGTCAAGTACTTCTCTCATCAAGGGTTGGTTGAGACCCGTTTTCAGAATGGACTGGGTCCCATAGCTCTGAACTACGGTCCAGACCTCTTCCATAAACGCCACTCTGTCCAGTTTGCATCTCGTCCTACTCTCGTGGTCTCGGTGATGTACTTCCCATTCTTCTTCGGGCAGCGTCCCCAAGAAAGGTACTCTGGCTGAGGCCTCTATTCTTCTCCTCCGAGGTGATTCCATGAGGATTCTCTGGTCGTTATTTCTTGAATTGCCAGGAGAGCTGCTCTCCGGCAAATTCTGTTTCATTTCCATAAAGGCTGACGGAGGCTCCAGTGTCGAGATGCCTTCATCGGCTGGCTCAATCGTTTCCAACGTGTCTACATTATTCTCAAGATCACTGAAGATATTGAAATCCAGACTGGATGTTCCTCATGTCGATGCCCTGTCGTCTTCCCCACCAGCTTGATCTTGTTGCATGGGTTCTTTGGTTTGACGGCTTCCACCCTGTCCGTCATCTCCTTCTGACTTATCCTTGTTCGAGCTCGATGGTCCTTGTTCGTCATTGTCGGCTTCTTCCTGGAATCTCGGTATGAGCAATGTACCGGCCGATTTATCTTCATCTTCTCCATGGACCACTTTGATTTCTTCGCAGCCGAAGGGTGCTAGGAAGGTTCTCGTCTGCAATATTCCTCCCATTTTCATCTCCTTTTTCACACTAGTCAGGATTAATGAGGCTTCAGGCAATTCGGTCCTGCCTCTCATCCTCATCGGAGCTAAGCCTAATCCCTTCCATTCCTCATCAAATCTTCCAGGCTTGGGAGTCGCAGCGTTGCTTATTCGCCTTCTCGTCGCTTGATCCGTATATGCAAATCGTGTGTATTGTAACACGGCGGCATTTCTCCCTACAAAGTATGGATCCATCGTTCCCACGAAATTCCCTACTCTCCTTTCATTGGTTTCGAATGCTCTCAACCTAGGAGTTTGTACCACGGAGACTGCTCCGAGCAACATCCTTCTTATCAGAGGGAATTCAGGGATTGCCTCCGGCAGCTTCTTGTAATCGCCCCAGTCCTTCGTCTATTCTCTCACTTTGTGATATGCAGCGGTGAGACGAGGCACTCTGGTTATTTCACCATTCGTTTTATCATAGGGTCTCAGATTCCAAAGCTTTGGAAACACCTCGATGTATCCTCTTTCTACTTCTCCCATGCGATCACGGAAGTGATCGTCAAAATTGATGACCGTCATCTCTGGCTCCGATATTTTCGCAAATAACAGATCTTCACTCATGAGCTCCCGCAATGTGTGCTGCTCACACCAGTTCAGTGTACTACCGTCCACTGCCGATATGAGGTTCAGGTGCAGCACCGACCGCCTATATGCTTCCAGCTTAACGTCAGGGAACGCAAACGTGACTGCTGGTCCATAGATCACTGTCACGAACTCCGTGACTCCTCTGATCAGCGCCAAGGGATCGGTTCTCATAGCCAAGCTCAGATCGGTTAACAGGGGCATGCCCCCAACATGTCGTCTAATATCTTCCTCTCTTTCAATCGTCTCGTCTTCTCCCGTTCCAAAGCGATTTTGCTGTAAGAGATATTGGATAAGAGTGTGTCTCAGGTCTCTTATCTTGTTCCACGAGTCCTTGGATTTCTTCATATCCAAGTTCCTCACTCTCTCTCTCATCTGCTCTGGACAACGTGCCAGTTTCATCAGTCCTCCCAAGTTTCCGTGGGTAATTGCAATCATTGTCAGAAGTCCGTCTAGCCGCAGGTTCTGGATTCCATCGGTGAGCAGTATCGCCGGTCCTTTCACGAAACTCTCTGCTCCGAACGTCACGAACAAGGCTATTAGTTCCACTATCGATACTTCCACTACTGCTTGGAGGATTTCTTTTATCAAGTAGTGCGAGACTTTCGGGTAAACTTTTGCCAAGAAGGACGCAGTCCATCCGGCTCCCAACCCTTCTAGCATTTCAAAGCCCTCCTGTCCCTTCACTTCCTGAGTCCAGAAGGTTTCCAGAGTAATCTGACACATTCTGTTCACAAATTCAGCGGTCTTTTCTCCGGCATTTACCGCCAGGTTCACCTCCTTCAACAAGTAGGCATGTATCTTTGTGATCATCACGGGGCCTTGCTCAAAAGCATCTGCACCCAATGCCGCTACTCTAGGGTTCAGGTGTAGCCACTGGTTGGCTTCCGGCTTGGTTCTCAGAACCATTGCCTCCAAGTGAGCTCTCGTCTCTTCTGAATTTTTCCTCCTTGTGTCTTCACCTGCCACTTCAATCGCTCGGAACCATAAGTCGTTGGACATTGCCGCGATCGCTCGATGGTCGTCGTCTATTCCCGGTTTCAGTTTGAGTTGTCGACTGAAATTGGACAGTTCCAACCCCAGCACCTCGTCCAACACTAACATGTGTAGCGCATGGTCCTTGAGTCCTCTCATCGCGTTTGAGATATCTGACCATACTGCAGGCAGTTCAGCCTTAAGTGGCCTCAGGTTCTCCATCTCTATCATGCGATTCGGGGCTGATTTGATCACATCATATTTCCCTTCCGAAAGTAAGGCCACAATCGCATACACAAATTTCAGTCCATCCGGGAGATGTGCATATCCCGGAGACAACGCGAATACTACTCTCAGTGTCACTTTATTGAATGACCCCTCCTTCGTCGCGTCCACCACTTCACCCATCGACTCAAGGATATCTTTTATCGCTGGCCATACAGCGTTCTCTGCTGTTGTAGGATCTCTGAGTCTACTCAGAAAACCACTACTGTGTAGATGGTCATTGATGCCAGCAAACACAATCGTAATTGGGTTCATTTCCGTCTGCCTCTGTACCCCTATAGCCAAAGATATCGATTGCAGTAAGTCCAGGTCGACCGCTGCCAACATTATGACGTCCGGCTAAAACAAAGACTTGGAGGTGTACACGAACTCTGAATTCGCTACTACCATAATCTTGGCCTTCCTCATCTCTGCTTTGTCATAAGCGGCGAAGATGGTCTCATCTTTCTTTATCGCTGTCAATCCGCCATATCTTTGGGCATCACCATCTTGGTTCACTAGTTTTGGGTATACTCTTTCCTTCACATGACCAGGGGGTGTCGTCAGCTGCCTGAATATCTTCACGTGTTGTCCAATCGGCGCTCTCGTCGTTAGGAATCTTCCTGGTCTCTCTTCACGATTCCCCTTATCGTGATTCAGTCTCACATCTTGCAACGGTCTCGCATTCACTGGTCCCATCGTGTTGTTAGAGGGCAGTCCCTCCAAGTCAGCAAATCTCAAGGCCGTCGTGGAGCTGAAATTTATGCTAGCGGCTATCAACCAGTCTACGCCGGTTATCGAGTACAATCTGCTGACGGATAGCGTCGCTCCATTCAGCATCCTCCTTGCATCTTCGATGAAGCTTACTCTCTGGAGATCCAGCTTCATTAGTTCGTCTTTGTATATATGCCAGGGAGACGGTATGGGTCTTGACCACATCAACGAGCCTCTGCTCGGACGTCTCTCCTCTCGACTGGTACTTGTCTTCTCCGATCTAGTGTCCGATCTAGTGTCCGATCTAGACGTGCCGGCTGTCTCTTCGATTGGGTTGACAGGTCCTATTCTTCTCCTAGGATGGATGGTCCTCCTCTTCGGCGCTTTTCCCAACCGATCCTGTACGTCTTTCCTTTGACCTGGTTCGCTGGAGCTTTGTTGCCTGTAGTTCGTGACGGCCGGGACCGTACCCAAGCGTGTTTCCAGGCTAGGAGGCACAAAGGTGGTAATCACCGCGTCACTCACTGTTCCTTCTTCCTTCAGCACTCCTGTGTCAAAGAGTTCTGCCTCCAGCTCGTCCAACCGCTCTCGGAATACTCAATTCAACCAAGCTTGTCCTTCGATACTGTCGAAGTGAATGCCTTCCGTGGTCAGTCTGGCCTGATCCATAGCTCTCAACTCATGTTCGATGTCCATGAGGATCATTCTTCCGGCGTTCCGACTTGCGAGGTTCCTCAAGATGTTATTCCACCTGACGACTCCCTCGTTGTGCCTTCTTCCTGATGCTGTCAGTCTTCTCGTATTCATTGGCACAGTGCAAACGGTCAGTACCGCGCAATTGAATTTCTGCCAGAGGGTCGTAAGCAAACACACCATCATTGACTCCCATAGTGCTTCCTGCTCATCTGAACCTCTGGAGATGTCATTCGTCCCAACTAAGATCATCACATTGGGAATCCTCCCTGGATTCATCTGTTCCACCATCCGATATAATTGGGCTATCGTCGCGCCTCCAAAGGCCATCACCGTGGTGACCCACGAGGTCCTCAAATTCGACAGCACTCTGACCAAGCTGTCTCCAAGTATCAGATGAGATGTCCCGAGTGGTGGTTGCTGCAGGTTTACAGCCGGGCTCCAAGTAGCTCGGTTGAAGCAGGCCCTCGGATCTGTCTCCGGAACTCCCGTGAAATTATATTTCAATTGATTTTTCTTTTGCACGTCTATTATGCGAGACACTTTCTTCGCTGGCATCTTCCGTACTTTCCTCTCTGGGATTCTCGAGCTCCCCATGAGTGGTGTCACGTCACTTATCCCCTGTCTGATTACGGTCTGGGAGAGTCGCACTTTGCCCGTATCGTCAATCGTTCCATAGGGTGCAGTCACCCCGGAACCTGGCGCACTCTTGTTGGCGACCAGTCGTCCAGCTGTCTCTATCAGCTTCCTCACTGTCTGTTCCACGACGGGGTCACCCAAGGTGTCACTAGGATCCGGGATCGTTACTCGATTTGTCTCTACTGGGAGCCGTGTCTCCGTTGTTTGACTCATTTCTCGAGGCGTCAAGAGCTCCATCGGGGACTGCCCACGAGGAATATCCCTTGCAGGTATCACTTTCTCCACGGCCGTTGTCAACGCCATCTGCTCCGATCGCTCCTTGTATTCCTGCCTTAAGCGCTCAATCTCTTGACCCTGCTTTTTGTTGCAGTCTTCAAACAACTTTCTCCACATGTCCCGATCTTCCTCCATCTGGAGCATGCTTCTGGTCATCTCGTCCAGCTCCTTCTTCGTACTTTTCAGTTCATCGTTCATCTCATCCAGATCTTGCATGGTTTGGTTCGTCTGAACTTTCTGTCCTACTTTCGCCCTTTTTGGTGGCACAGCTGCTCTCAGTGGTGAACCAGACGAGGTCGCCTCGCTGTTCATCTCCCGATGCATTCTCGTCAACCCAGGTTTGGGCTTGGAGGGCATTGGCATCTCACCTGGATGGTAAGTCCTAGAACTTCCCAATCCAGGCTCATTCGCCAAGTCACTCCCTGAGAGAGCCCCGTTTCTCCACCTCATCACTCTCATGTTCGGGGGGTCTAGTACTCCTCTTTCTCCATATGCTGCCATCAACAGGACTTCCGTGGGGCGTTCCCCACGGTTGTCGTGCCCCAAGATGATGATCAGGGCGGTCAGCAACATGACTACCTCTGGGTCCTCCAGAGCGAAGTCTCGATCGATCAGCCGACGATAGATCGCATCTATCATCGGTCCTACATATGCCTCTGCCAGATCCATCAATTCAGCCAAGTTGAAGTTATCCATTCTATTCTTTCAAGTTTGATTTGATTCGATTCGATTCCAAGGTTTCGACTCAAGTGAGTAATTAAATGATCAATCAAGATCTAGAAAAGAAGTCACAAATATCACACTTGTCAGTTTCACCTTAACATATATCGTTAAAATTTGCTTAAAAACAATTCAGATAAAAAGATATTTATCCTAAAAGTTTATTAAAATCAATTGGTCTCTAAAATTTTGGAATTCGACCTAAGATTGGACAGTCCAAACTTTGGATCTATTCCTAAGATCGTCATTCAGTTGTTTATGGTCACTAACCCCTACTTACCCATGATCTTAATAACCTAACACATAACATAACATAATATAACACATATTACATACAACTTAGTCTTTGGCCTAACACCCTCTCGCACATCACTCAGCCTATACTTAAGTAATATTTCTTATGTAGATATACTTGTATGTTCGTATCAGAGTATATCACGTGTACAAGCGCGTACAGTTCCCGAGGATGCAGTCTTCCTCTGTTTGGATCGTACACTGGAAGCGAGAGCTCCTTCACGTCCATTTCCACAAGGAAGTCCCTCAGCCTCGTCAAGGACAAGACTAGGTTCTCTGGGTCCACGTGCTGCTTCTCCGTCGCCCTCGTTACCAAGAAGCATAGGTATTTTCCCGGTATCTGCGACGCCGCCGGAGGTAAGGCTGCTACGCCCCCTACTCCTGGTCGTTGCTTCCACAGGAACTCTATGTTTTTATATTCTCTCCTAAAATCTGCCGCTAACGTTGTCCTAAAACTCATGTCTGCCGTGATTGCTATCGCACATGTTCTATTTGTGAGTATGAAATCACTGTCTGTTAGTATTATGTTACTTGAAAATTCATTTGGTAAGTTAAAATATGACTCAACTACCCTGCCTATGTCAGGTTTCTTAGGCTCTTCACCTGTTTCTGCTTCTAAGTCTTCTGTTTCTCTTGCTATTCTTAATTTTTTTATTATCACATTTTCAGTGTGGGTAAGTCCTACCCCCACTACCCGGACAAAAATGTCCATCGACGTCCCCGTCGATCGCATACCGGGTATCAAGTCGAGGTTAGAAGCTGGAATGAGTAGTCATCTTTCCTGGGCAGCCCAGGAAGGATCATCTCGTTCGGTCTTGATGTATTTCATGCTTTCACGATCCACGTCTTGAATCGTGACGCTGGTCTCCTCAGGATCCGAGGTCGTTTCATTCAGCCACTCTAAGACACGCAGGTTCGTCAAGTCTTATTCGTATGACTGCTGTTGCTTGTCGTCGAATTCTACCTCGGGTTTTGACCAGTCGTCAACCCACTCATCGTCGTAATCATCGACTATGTCAATGTCTTGTGACACAGTTATTTCCTCTAGACCCACTACTTCCTCCACTATCTTCTTCAAATCTATCCTATCCACTACAAAGTCGTCACCGTAAGGATTGTATTTCTTTCTTGGTCTCATCCCGTCCTTCTGACGAGTCTGTATCGTGAACGGAAGATCCGGTTCCAAGTTCTTGGGAACCTCTATCTGTTCGGGATCCTGCCAATCTTCCTCTGCGTAGGGTAATGTTTCATCGTCCGCTTCGATCTGCTCGTTTGGATCCAGGTCCAGCGGTGTATCCGTACCTTCCTCTACGACTTCGTTTCCATCGTTCTTCTCCCTGGTGCCCTTTTCATTGACCTCACAAGCAGGATCCATCATTAGATAATCCGCTTCTTCCATGTATGCAGGTATACACCAGTCTTCTGTCGATGGATTGTTTGGCTTGATGTTCTCGTAGTGGGCGGCTCGGCCAGTACTCAGTCTATAAAAGCGTCCCTCCTGGTGCACCTCTGTAATCATGAAGGGTCCCCTCCACTTTTTTAGGAGCTTTTTCGTCCCTTTCGGTGGTATAACGTTCTGAAATACCCATACGTAGTCTCCCACCGAGTAAGCCTTTGCACCAGCTGCTTTCTTGTCGAATCTTTTCCTCTGCCTTGCCTGTGCCTGCTGAGTATTTCGTCTACACAAATCGTTCAACTCCTGTTGGCGTCTGATCACATCCCTCACGTAGACTTGTGGGGACGTTTTCTTTCCCTCATACTCTGGGTAGAAGAAGGTTAATGGTAATGAATTTTCGTGTCCAGTTGTCATCATGTGTGGACTGACTCCGGTGGTGGAGTGTTGCGTGCTGTTATATGCTCCCATCACCTGTGGAAGGTATCTGTCCCAATCGGTCATGTACCTGGAACAAAATACTCTCAGCATCGACACTAACGTCCTATTCTGTCTTTCCACTAAGCCGTTCGTCTGAGGGTGGTACGTCCAGGAGTGAGCTTGAGCGACCTGTGAGCGTCTCATTAGCTCTTTCGTAAGCTCTCCTACCAAAGCTGTTCCATTATCCGATTGAAACGTCATCGGACAATCGTGTCTTGCTATCCACGTATTGATCAGGTGGTCGCATGTCTCTTCCGCCGAGGCAGTTATGCAGGGCACGGCCTCTGCATACTTCGTAAAATGATCTATCATGACCAGCACCTGATTATAACCATTGTCTGTCATGCATATCTTTTGGTGATCTATTTGCACCACCTCGTTGAATTCAGACGACTCGATCGATTGTAAAGGAAATCGCAACTTCCTTGGATCCTTGACCTGTTGGCATGACAGACATGCTGTTACCCATTTCTCGCATGCCTTTCTCATCCCAGGCCACTCAAAGCGCTTCAGGATCCTCTGATATACTTTGTCGATCCCCTGATGGCCCATCTGATCATGTGACCTGAATAATAGTTCTGTCTGATAGAGTTGCGGTAACACTATCGCGTTATACTTGTATAGGAATCTGTCTTCTTCTCTTCTCTTACAAGCCACAATCCCGTCTTTGTTCAAATATAACCTCCCTTCCTTCTGCATGAAGTATTGTCTCAGGATGCGATAACTATCTTCCTCGAGGTCCCCTTTATCCGGCGAACCATTCTCGATCCACCTTTTCAGGTTGCTTGTCATGCGATCATTTCTCTGCGCCCTTAGAAGGTCCGAGAGTCGGTATCTCGCCTTTAAGTACGTCTTCATGGCCCTCATCTGACTATTCAGCTCGTTGGGCTGGTGTGTGTCTTCCTCCATCTTAGCGCACCAAATCTTCGCCAACGGCTGTGTTTCTTGTTTAAACGGCTGAAGATCAGTCCTGACTACCTCTTTCTGTGGCAGCAGGCTTATCGAGCGTTTCGATACCGCTATTGTCTCCAAGTCATCCGCTGCGTTGTCAAAGACTCTTTCGCTTGGTATTAGGTAGCGATCACTATCAGGATCCTGGTACACCTCTCTGTCCAGGTCCCTTGCCCGAGTTTCCACTAGTAGCGTGTATATCGCTAGTTCTGACAGTTCTGATCCCGAACTCGAGTTCCTGTCTGAATAGGTGTCCATTCCTGAGTTTCGGGAATCATCATCCGTCGAAGAGGTTGTGCTGGAGACTGCACGCTCCTCCACATCATGTCTGTGTCTTCTTCGCATCCATCTGAACTCCCCGGACAAAACCTTGTTCTCTAGGTCCTGTTTCTCATCAGGAATTTTCTCGTCTATCTCAGACTCCCCGGACAAATTTTCTTGTCCCGGGTGTTGATCTTGTGATCGCTGGTTCTTTTCATCATTCGTCTCCCCGGACAAATAGTCTTGCAGCAGATTTTGTTCTACCTTTTTACCTTCCTTATCCTGGTCCACGAAGGGGACGGTTTTCTTTCGCTTGCTGCTCCCCTGTTCTTTCTGTCCGTAAGAAGTACTGGTTAAAATCTCTTGGGGTATTGAGGATACTAGTTGCTGAACTATCGTCCTACAATCCCTCTCGTTCTCTTCGTGCTGTCGTCTGGACGGCATGATCTTCACCTTCTCACTAACTGTTAGCGATGCCACTGCTGCTGTCCACTCGGGGTCATATCTGGTCACTTCTCTTTCTAACAATCCACCCAGCATCCGCATCACTTGCGGTGTGACTTGCACCGTTTTATCCAATAATGAGAGGCTGTTTATGTTCATGCGAGAGAGTTCTTGCTGGACCAGGTTCGAGCGCAGCAAAAGATCCAAGGGGACTGGGTCCTCCTTGGATAGGATCTTTATCTCGGCTGCTTTCTCTACAGGTAACTCAGGGTGCCCTGGAATTGGATGTCCTGACTTATCCAACCATCTCGTTAAGGGAAGCGCTTCATAAGTTTCTTTGTCCAGAAACGAGAATCCCTCCTTTATTTCCGCCTGATTGGCCTGCTTCTGTTCCAATCTTTCATAAAACTCAGTTTTCTTGCTGAGGCTGTCAGCATTCTGGTGTTTATCACTCATCCTATGTTCGATTATCATATGGTAGCCATCCAATCTGACTATCCATCTACCAATATAACTCTGATCCATCGAGTAGGTTTTCAACCAGGATAACGCTCTGTTCTCCACGCGTAACTTGAAGGGAGCGCTCCCCAAGTATGCACGGTACTTTTCCACGAAGGTGACTACTGCAAACATTTCTGCTTTTGGTGCGCCATATTTCATCTCTGTGTCACTCAAGACCCAGCTGCCGTATGCAATGGGACGGAGAACTGTTCTTCCGTTCCATTCTTGCTCTTGATGCAAGATTCCTGAGATGGCTACCACCGATGCGTCTGTGTCGAGAACATACATGCCCTTTTCTGTAGGCATGCCCAGCACTGGCGCTTCGCACAGTTCCCGCTTTATGTTTTCGAAAGCAACCTGTGCCTCATCGTTCCATCCGAACTTTTTCCCCTTGTTGCGCATCAGCTTCTGCATCGGATACACCTTGTCCGCATATCCTTTTATGAATTCTCGGTAGTAATTGGCAAACCCTAGGAAGCTCAGCAGCTGTGTGTCCGTCTGGGGGCCTTCCATGTCAACACTGCTTCCACTGCTTCCGGGTCCGGCCTCACACCATGCCTATCCACCATTCTTCCTAGGTACTTAAACGAATCCCTAAGGATTTCACATTTCGATAGTTTGCACTTCAATCTAGCTCTTTTCATGCATCCAAAGAACTCATCGAGCCTATCAATGTGGTCTTCCAGGGTCGGTGTCGCTATGACTACGTCATCCAAGTAACACATCACGAGATTCCCGTTTTTCTTGGTCACTCTCGTCAAAGCCTGAGCCATCAGTCTTTGAAAAGTGGCCGTTGCATTGCACAAGCCGAAGGGCATCCTCTTCCACTGGTACAATCCCAATTCGCACGCGAATCCGGTTTTCTCTCTGTCCTTCTTCCGCAGAGGGACCTGCCAGAAGGCAGAACCTAAGTCCAATGTGGTGAAGAACTTGGCATCACCAAGCTTAGATAGGCTCTCGTCTATTCGCGGTATCGGGTACGCATCTTTTATCGTTACCGCGTTCAAGTAACGAAAGTCGCAACAAAATCTAAGCTGCCCCCTTTCTTTTTTGCCATTACTACCCCGCAAGCCCATGGCGATTTCGAGGGTTCTATCATGTCGTATTCAAGCAACATTTCTATTTCCGCTCGGCACGCTTCCAATTTGTGTGGCGTCATTCGCCTTGCGCCTTCCCTATGGGGAACAGCGCCCTCTTCTAGTTCGATTTCGTGTTCGACGAAATTGCAGCAACCGATATCCGCCTTGTGTTTTGAAAATACATCTGCGTTCCGATTTAGGAGATCCCGCAATTTTTCGAAATCTCCCTCAACTATTTTCCCTTTTACATGTTCTATCTCTGGCAAAACCGGTTTGTCAGATTCTAGTTCATATGACGAGGGCCGTTCCGGAAAATTCGAGCAGCTTGATAAGCCGTCGTCCGTTTCGGACTTCATTGAAAACATTTTATGAATAGATTTTAATTCATTAATCCTCCTTAAAATTTTATCTTTATTGGCATGATAAGGACAGTCTTTCACACTATATTTCTTCAAGTTTTTAATCTCCTCATAGTCGGTCCTGATTGGCAAAGCGTAGCCAAGCTTCTTTCCACGCTGGATTGAAACCGTAGTGCCCAGTGTGTTCAACAACACACTGACACACAGTCCGTTTCGCGTTACCGAGAAGCTCCGGCCTAAAATCACCGAACTCTGACTATTCGGATTCGGTACTAAGCAAACCTGTTTACTATCACTTAACGAATTCAAATTTCTCATTCTAAAAATTGCTACCACAGCCTGTCCTGGTTGTAATTTTACTTTTCTATCCAAAAAAATTGGTACCTTGTTTTCGTCTGTTATTATCCTATTAATTGGTCTCTTAACATACTTTCGGTCCGGGTTACTAATCCGTATCAGACCGTTGTTCAAATCAATCATCACGTCAAAATTCCTGACAAAATCTCTGCCCAAGATGAATTGGTCGGCGTCGTCCAGATTCTCTACCACCAGAAAGCTCATCCAAAGATCCCGTCCTCCCATGTGGAGGACCGTTATTGGTGTTCTTCCGGCCACGTAGATAGCTCCTCGATTGGCGGCGGCCAGTCGGAGATTCGTGGGAATTAGATCTTCCCGCGTGAAGCCCATTCTCTCCCAAGTTTTTATCGGCATCACACTCACTACCGCTCCTGTGTCCAGAAGCCCTGTGACTCCGAGTTTTGTTCCGTTGATGTCGAGCAGATGTGCAGTCATGGCCTATCTTGCGGACCTTGAGTTCCTCTTCTCCCAAATAGATCTGCCCCATTTGGTCATCATCTGTTGTTACATAAGTCCTGGTGTAGATACTGATTCCATCCACGTTCAGCATTACTTGATACGGCTCATAGACCTCTAGGTAGCGTCCATGAAGTTTCTTCATGCGAGGGCCACCCGTCGTTAGTAGTGCTCGCACTGCTCTCGACTCGGTGCGTGGCTCCACCTGCTTCAGATAATCTGCATATGTGTCCAAATGCATCAAAGTGAACTCGGATGGTTCACTCAGATTTCTGATCACCTGATGTCCAGCCACTGAGATTATCGACTGGATCTTGCTTCCTTGCGGCACCATGCCGAACCTCTGACCGGAGATCACATTAAGTTTCATGTTCAAACTGCTTGGTGCTTTCGTTTCTTCGAACTCCGTTGTTTCGAAGGTATTCAGTTGCTCCTGAAGTTTCTCATTTTCCAGTTCAAGTTTCACTTTTTGTTCGATCTCTTTCGTCACCAATTCCTGCTGTACTCTATTTAGAGCATCCCTCGCGGCTGCCCTATAATCGATCTTGAAGTCATCAGCTGCAGTTGCTGGTTCCGGCTCACGTGTCTCCTCTGTTACCGCTTGCATTTTCTTTGCCGCCAGCTCTTGAGGTTTATCCTTTCTGCGTGCCTCTGCTTCACTCAAAAGTCGAGCCTTGCTGGCTTTCACTCCTGACAAAGCTTCTTCTTGTCTTGGATGCTTGATGTCTGCCACTGCATCCCAGAATTGCGGACAATCTGATTTAAAATGACCTTCCAAATTGCAAAAGAAACACCTCGGTCCGAATTTCGCAATTACTCCTCTCATGAAATCCTCATGGTCCAATTCTGACGCATCTTCGTCCTCGAGGCTAAAGCCTATTGCTTTCATGCCTTGTTTGTAAGCTGGGCATGCTGACACATGATGGTTCGTTGAACTGCAATTGGCACAAGAGCGTCTCTTGTCCATATCATCCCTCGGTTTGTACCAATTGTTCCCTTGGTTTGCTGGTCCGTTGTTAGAATTGCCATAATTGTTCTTGTGTAGATCGAGTATCCAGAACTCGAAGGAGGTTTCAACAAAAGATACTCTTTTGACTTGAGCCTCAACTCCTCCGGTGTTGGCGCATTGGTTGATAGTGGTGTGTAATGCGTTGCTAGCATCGTACGAAGTTCATCATTTTTCACACCATCGATGAATTTTGAGGCTACGGCCAGGTTCATCCTTCGGTTTGACTCATCCGGTTGGCTGCGTCTTCTCAGCATCTCCAAATCATCGAGAAACTTGTCTATCGTTTCATCTTCTCGTTGCCTCCGTTTCTCGAAGCGCATCATCGCCTGTTGCCCCTGCACCCCTGATCCGAAACGGTTTAACAAGATTTCGAAAATTTTCTCAGCAGTGTCACGTTGATATTGCTTCTTGGCCATGACACAGTTCAGGGCTGTCCCTTCCAAGTTGCTGGTGAGCGCACTGCATTCCTGTCTCTCCGACAAGTCCTCTTCCTCGAAATGCAGCTTCATTACCTCTATCCATGTATCAATACAGCCATCAGATTCATCTTTATAGCATCATGGTTTCTTAAAGACTCTTCTGGACTTCTCACTGCGTTCATTGGTTCTGGATAACCTTGTCAGGAATGTCTCCAAAGACCTGTTTAGGGGTTCAAATGCTGTGGCCATTGCCGTAGCATCCCTTGAGTGTCCCGCTTGAGTGTCCTCACACCTCGTCAAAGGCTCTGTAAGCGGTGCATCCCTGCAATCCAAATCGCCGTGAGTGTTTCCCGCTTGGCCCACATGACTCCTCCTCGGGCTCGCATGCCCCCTGTTGCCGGAATCACTTCTCCCAGTCGCATGTGTGCCTTGCGTTGGTCGTTCGTTAGAGGTTTGTCTGTTCCCCGTTGAACTTGTTCTACTGTTCGGGCCCCATGTTCCATTACCCCTTGTGGCATAGCCTGATGAACTGCCCCTGCCTCTAGTGGATCCATACGTCTTCCTCTTTTGATGTTCATTGAAGTTCACCCTCGGTTCCCTGCTGGGACCCCCCGAGTTCGGTTCTCCTTCTTTTGGTCCACTCTTGCTGCTTAGTAGCCCGTCCAACCTATCCATGATAGCCTGAGTTCGCCTCTCCATCATCGCGTCTATCTTTGTGTCAAGAGTCCCAAGAGACTGCTCTTGCTGAATTCTTAACTTCTCCATGTCGTCTCTTAAGCGTAACTCTCGCTGTTCCGCCTCTCTTGTCATTCGCGACAAGTTCTTCGCCATATGCTCGTCCGTTCTTTCTTTCAAGCGTTTTTCGCTCCTGCCAACTTCTTGTCTATTGCGGTTTATTTCTTCCCACAGACTTTCTCTTTCAATGTGAACTGCTCTTTCTAGTTCACTCATTCTTATGGACATCTGTTCATTTTGTTCTCTTAAACTGTCCACTATGTTGTTTGAGGCTTCCTCTGGTGCTGCCCCGTTATTCACGAGTGGCGTTACTAGTGGCGGTGCAACCCTGTCGGTCCCAGGTAGCTTCGTGCTGGTCGAGATCCAGGCCTTGACTCTCTGTCTCGACGTCTTTTCCTTATCTATCTCAGGATCCGCTAACGCGTTGCCTAGCCCTCTGGTTCTACTCTCTCCAGTTTGTGGCTCTGAACTTGTCATAATCGCGAAGTCTTCTGACTGGCCCGGTGTGTTTACCTCTTTGCTTATCGTTGTCACTACAGCAAATTTGTCCATGGTCCCAGTCTCTCTTCCGACGTATGCCTCATTCTCCTGGATCGAACTATCGAGGCTGACTTGAGATCCAAAGTCCCCTTGCTCCTCTTCATCCTCTTCCTCCTGGGATTCACGTTCATTTCCTGCGCCTCCTCCCATGGTGAATGGAAAGATGTTTCCGAAGGTGTTCTTCATTCTTTCTGAGAACGATGATGACGTTGTTTGTTTCCCAATTCCGCCTGCCATCATAGTGTTGTCTGTCGGAGATCTTCTCGCTGCCGCTATTTCAGTTGAGATGTCGGACAGTTCCGACACCTCCTCTCGATCCAATGTCCCGGTGGAAGTGGCAAAATCATGGCCTTGTTCTACCGGAGTAGATTCACTCGCCAGCCTTCTGCCTCTCCCTTCCAGTCCATGTACTTCCTGGTTGTCGTTCATGGCATGGTCCGTATTGACCTCCACTTCTAACAGTTCTTTTCGTTCTTCTGAGGTCTTCTGACTTCTCGTTTCAACCATTCTGCCTGAAACCGTCTCCTCTTTGTCGGACCGGGATTGCTTGATCCAATCCACAAAAGGATCGGTCATCGTTTTTCTTTGCTTTTCAGGTATGAATTTCCTAGAGCTATTACCTCGTTTTGGTATCCTTGATTTATGTAGACTCATTTTCTATTTGTCACTTCTTAATGCCTATACACTTAATTCAATTGCTAGTGATCTTATAGTTTGACTATAAATAATAATGACACAACACAATAAATTTCACAAGATTCTATTAAATAGTGACCACGAACCCCTGTATGTTTTCAGGGTACAGTTTGTATAAAATTTATTCACACTAACCGATTATCGGTCGTAAGATTTGAAAACTAGCACAATATGATGTTATCAGTCAATTTAAAAGATAGTGTACTCACTACCCAGTCAAGCACAGTTTACGTTGATTTAAAATCAAAAACCAAAAAAATATATAATGACAGAATATTAATGCCTCTATGAAAAAAAAACGTATGTGTAGTGTACTTTTAGTCGGTCGCAGTACAATAGTCGAACTTGTCTTTTTAAAGAAAAAGCTTTCCCTGCTTGGTGCTGCACCAAACAGACAAAACTTTGAAGGCAGTACTTTTCTCAAGTGGGCGTCTATTGCACCCACCGAGTACTGTGTTACCTATCTGTCTTCGGACTGCCCGAGCTAGACCTACTAAAATCCTCAGGGCAGTCACTTTTCACAAAAACGTATTATGTTACAATCCACACCAACGAATCACGCTCTTTTTAATATAGACTTAACGTCGCGAATATCCGAGTTCGGACCTGTTTTGTTTTGGTCTGGTTCTTATTGAAAGGCAAGTTACCAGTGCAGTCACTGATTCCTAGCCTGTGTGCTAATAACCTAATACCTCTCACTTTGGTCTTTCTTTCGCCTACCTAAGTCCTTTAATAAAATAATACCCCTCCGGATTGGCACAAATAGGACCCTTCCGGACTAAGAAAATCTAGACCCTTCCGGAATGGGACCCCTCCGAGTTAGTTAACACAAGACCCCTCCGGATTTGGACCCCTCCGAATTAGCAACTATAAGACCCCTCCGGATTCGGACCCCTCCTAACTTGAAAAAAATTTTGACCCGTCCGGATTGGGAGCCCTCCGGTTCCGTCAAAGTAGCTTTTCGGAGATTTCCTTCTTTCAACCTATACCCCTCCGGATACGTTCTCCGATGCAAGTTAAGCCTCTTATTTTACAATTCACACTAACGGTGAAGGGTCTTGTCGCTTGCCTAACTTCGGCTCGATTAAGGTTTTGCTGTGCCCCTAGCCTTCCCTTTTCGTCTAGAATTGCCGAAAGTTACTTTATTCAACCGCTATTACCTTTTAGTAGGGGTATAAGGGCTTTTCTAAAAGAAATTTGTAAAACGTGAGGGTGTACCCTTCCAAATTGAGGAATTTGCTAAAAACAATCTCAAACTAAAATTTCACGCTTACTTTTTCGAAAATTTTTTGTCCCTATCAGTAAGTTCAGCTAATTTTTGATCAATTGGTACTAAGATCAACACAATATGCCTAGTAGTTCCAAAGTTATTAACCAAAACGTCTTTTTTCTAAAGTCAAGAAATTTCTCTCTTATAGGTTCCGCCTAACTTTTTCCGCAAATCTGGTCCTTTTGACCTAAAAATTATTGATCCGAGCTCAGAAGGCCTCTACTTTTCTAGTTCAATGCAAAAGACCCGATCTAAAACGCTTTAGTTGAAAAAATTTGCAAAAAAACTATGCTACCTGTACCCCTCCGGATTGATGAATCCACCAAATCAAACACGTTAAGTTCAATTTCTCTGCAATGCGGAAGGCTTTCGGGTAGCGGGTTTTAAAACTTGTAGACTCACTAGTGGACATGTCCGAACAACTATTTTTACTGTTGTAACTCAAAAATTTCAAAAAATTTTCTGAATTTTTAGTGTTTCGGTTTCTCAAAAATCACGAAAATCCCATTTTGGTTCCAAAATAGTTCCAACCACTTCCGAACTAAACTTAACCGGTTCTATCTGTTATGGTAGTGAATTACGATGTAACACACTACTTTAGCGCTTTTTTCCGTTTCAAAAATTATCGATATCTCAAAAATCGCGACTTGTGGGGGGGTCAAAATATCGCTATTTTGACCCTAAAAACCGGTCTGTTTTCGTTGTTTTTCACTGAAAAACTATATAAGACTATTAATATAGGCTATATAAGTAATAATATTAGTAATACTATACCCCTCCGGGTTTGTTTAATATCCGCTTTAAGGTGCTTAACTCGGATATTCGCAGTTCGGTGAAGGGTCACTACAGTGCAGCACTGTCGAGCCCCCCACAGATTAATATTTTAATTTTTGTACCAAAAGTGATACAAAACTTGGTAACGATACCCAACAGTCGATTGTTGTTGTCGTTGAGCCTCTTCTTATTGCTCCTTGTACTGCTTGCCGGATCAGTCTTCTCCCAGGACCCCTCCGAATTGAGCGCAAATCAGCTGACCCTTCCGGATTGAGCGCAATTTATCATTAACGTGCTTAAATGCTCAAATAACCCTACAGTACAAGCCTCACAAACGGGCTACAAAAATGATCGTAACAATCCTGACTGATATAAATGCCTGTAACAACAATATATCTATCAACAACAACGGGGGGGGTCGGATCACATCTTGTCTGGGGGGATGATTTCTACTGATTTTTTACTTTTTTTGGTTTTTTCGGTTATTTTTTATGTTTTTTGTTTTTCTTGGGTACTATACTACTTTTTGTTTGGTTTTATATATATCTTTAAGTGTTTTTTGTCACAAACCTCTCAGGAAACGAGGGAATGGCCGATCCCCCCACCCTTCCTGATTCGTGAATTTTCGGTCTTAACTAGGTTAAAAAGCTATTCACGGTAATCCGGAAGGCTTCCGCGTTCCGAACTACCCTTCCGCCCCGGCGGTTTAGGCCTATTAAGGGCGTTAATGTGAGCGTCCGCTCGGCGCGGAGTGCTCGTTAACGGTTCTGCCGGTCATGATGTTAAAAAAGAATAACACCCAGGAGCGCCATAAAAACATCTATGTAACATTCGCCCGGAAGATACATATCGACGGAAAATAAAACTAAGTCCTAAGACGACTGGCTGACTTCTAAACAGAGCCTTATATGCTTTTCACCGTCTCTACCAAGCCAGTACTTTCGGTGGTCTTTTCTAACATCGGGTCGACAAAAAACGTTACTGCCTTCGGCTTCGGTCAAAACACTGAAATTAACTTAATTACATGCAGAAATAGTGAGCTCATGGCTGGGTCTCAGTATCCCCAGACCACGAGGTCACTCCTAAAAACAGGGTTACTACTATTTATTATATTACTATTGTTTTTGGTCAGTAGATAAAAATCATCATCTCCATCGAAGATGGATCAACCCTTTCCCCCAACTCCTAGCTTCTCATCCTTATCAAAATGAATCCAGTTGTTAATTAATTTCAAATCAGGACATGACAAGAAGCTAAAAGTCTATATAAAAGGATAAAAGTCTCAGTTCCGAAACCCTTCCGGATTCTTGAATCCACTGAATAAAGCTCGTTAATCTTGATTTCTTTCTAATCCGGAAGGCTGTCCTCCACCCTTCACCGTTGTCCGCAACGGCCTTGCAACTATTGTAGCGACACAATAGTTGCAACTCGGAACCTTCTCTGCTATTCCTGCAATCTGCTGTTGTTTTTTGATCACGATTCTCGTAGTTATCGTCCGCGCAACTAATGTTGTTGTGTTTTTCTTCGACCTTTTTGCCAAAATGGCCGTTTCTGACGTTTCTCAGAAATGTTACGTAATCACTTCGAAAATTTAAAAATTAGCAATTCCCTAATCCTTTAACCTTCACGTTTTGTCAATCAAATAACGTCGTTAATCCTTTAAAATCACTAATTCGGAAGGCTCGCTGCTAAAATTTCGAACTCCGCAGAGATTGCATTTTTCACATTCTGGTCGAATGTCACAAAGAACTACGAACAAATGAACAAGTGCACATGGAGAATTGCTTGCGATTGCACAATGAATGACTGTAGAAGTAAAACTTCACTATAGAACGAAAAACTGACAGGGGGAAACCCCTTGTGCTACGAGTACAAAAGCCCTACTACTACTACTACTACTACTCCAAAGAGCTTCCTTTCTCGCCCCAGTTGTCTGTGTTTCAGGTTGATGCCGCGATTCCAGGCAAGACGCATCCCTGAGTTCTCACAGAAACTAGTTATTGGGACTTCAAGGACCAAATATATCAAAGCAGCTCTAGTAAAATCAACAATTCACTCCTACGGCGGCGCAACGCTTCATGATCTGTTTGAAACATTTTTACAATACAGACCAAAGCACCTAAATACAGTAACAATAGTTGCTGGATACAATGACAACAGGCTGCATCCACAAGAATTAGAACAGCAGTGGAAAAACCTGATTAACCTCGTCACCAACAAGTTTCAGCCCAAGACATTGATCATCCCCAAAACAATTCAGAACTGTAATAATTCCGAAATAAACCGCAAAATTCATATTCATAATCATGTGCTGTTTAATTTGATAAATAGATTTGTACACCCCCATACACTTATCGTTTCGCCTAACCTCAACCTAAATCTAACCCCTCAAATGTTCTGCCGTGATGGCATCCAATTCTCGTTCTATGGTAATGATTTCTTTACAAATTTTCTTGCAAATTTAATTTATAAATTCTCTCGCTAACTTGAAACCGCCGTCCTTCCTAAAATGGCTACTCAAACACACTGCCTTATTTGTAAAAGCAGCCTGCGAGGCGGAGGTGGTTGGTGCTTCACATGCCCAGGATACATGCATGTAAAATGCAGCGGCCTAGCCCGCAGCAGTGATCACTATGACGATTTCAGTTGTCATCGCTGCACCTCCCAATTTCATTCAGCTAACGACAAGCATGAATGCAATCCCCCAACCCTAGCTACAACCACGCTCCCCCAAATGCACCCTCGCCCTTCCACTGCCCCACACTCACAAAACTCAGGAGAGTCTTCCACTATAGAACCCAGAACAATACAAGACCCATGGTCAAACCCCTGTCCAGAACTCATAGAAACCACCAGGAAAATATACACCGAAGTGGTCCACTGGAAACCGGTCTTTATGATCTTGTCAAAAAATAAAGTTGGTTATAACTTTATTGAAACCCTCAATAGAACTTTGAACAGCCTAATAGAAAACAACGAAAATACCTTCGCAATGCATGCAGCAATGATTTTTCCACACTTATTACTGTGCAAAATAAAGTCCGAAATTGACGGATTTTTATCCAAAACAATAGCAAGGCGACTTAAGCAATGGCAAGACGGAGACCTGGATGGACTATATAACGAAGGAAAGGCACTGCAAATGCGCTTGTTGAAAGGAAGTAGAAGAAAAACTGAAACTGAAGCACAACAGTTCAACAAACTAATGAATACTGGAAAAATATCAAGCGCAATTGCAAAAAAACTAACAGACACATCTAAAGGCGTTCTTTTGCTCGACGAGATTGTCAAAGGTAAGACAGTAGAACAGACTCTCATAGAGAAACACCCACCATCTAAACCAATTAATGAGAACTATATAACACCAGTCTCAAACGAAACAATTCCTTTCCATCCATCGATATTTGATCAGATAAACGGTCAACATATCAAGAAGGCAGCCATGAGAACGCACGGATCGCATGGACCATCTGGCCTCGATGCGAATGAATGGAGACGTATTCTAACACACTTCGGGCAACAATCAGTTGAAATTTCAAAAACAATTGCTAAAATTGCTAAAAAATTGGCCACAGAAGAACTAAATCCAGAACTAATGGAACCATATAACGCATGCAGATTAATACCTTTAGATAAGAATCCAGGGGTAAGACCCATAGGCATAGGAGAAGTTATGCGTAGGATAAAAGGGCGAACAATAACTAAATGCCTAAAAAACGAACTCATGTCGCTCGGTTCAAACTACCAACTCTGCCTAGGACAAAAATGTGGCATTGAATATGCGATCCACACGCTAAGAGATCAATACAGCAAAACTTCCGCCGATGCTGTTTTACTGATAGTTGCCGAAAAGCTGAACCGAAAGCTGGCATTAAAAAACATCGAAAATAGCTGCCCTTCCCTTTTAACAGCAATTAAGAACTCCTACTCCAATCCATCTAAACTATTCGTTAACAAAAAAACAATCTACTCTCAAGAAGGGACAACCCAGGGGGATCCACTATCAATGGCCATGTACGGTCTAGCCATAATACCCCTCATAAAACTTTTATCAGTAGACGATGTAACCCAGAAATGGTACGCAGACGATGGAAACGCAGTCGGTAAATTAGGCAATCTACGAGCCGTCCTCGATAAAGTTGTATCACTGGGTAAATTTTTCGGCTACCACGTGAAAGCATCCAAATGCCAACTCATTGTCAAAAATGAAAAACTCGGTGAAGCTCAGAAAATCTTCGCAAATACAGGAATCACTATAAAGGCAGGAGCCCGAGTGCTTGGTTCAGTTATAGGAACAGAATCTGAATGTAAAAAGTTCCTCGAATTTCAACAGAATGAGCAAATCAAAATTTTGAAAAAACTAACGAAAATAGCTAAAACCTCCCCTCAAAACGTTTATGCCTGCTATACTAAAGGAGTTCAAGAAAAGCTTTCATTTCTTGCCAGAACAACGCCCAACATTATGGAAAACTAAGAAATATGTGAAAATATTATCAAAGAACAATTATTACCTAACCTAGTCGGTGAAGACATTTTAAACCCCCAGTTCCGTGGGAGATCTTCCTTACCCCTTAAAATGGGCGGACTTAACATCAAGCTGCCATCCGATCATGAAAGCTACCCAGAATGGTCTAAGGAAACATCACTGGTACTGGAATCTCAAGATCCTATTACAGCAGTAACACAGCAAGAAAAAATATTTACGAAAATCAAAAAATTGAAAACTGATAGAACAAATCGAAAAAAACAAACCTCATTAACTCCTTAAATGAAACAGATAAATACGCAATCGACCTGGCCTCTGAAAAGGGAGCCTCTAACTGGCTCAATGCTCTACCACTGAGCAGTTACAACTTCAACCTGAATAAATCAGAGTTCAGAGATGGTATTTACTTAAGATACGGATGGGAAGCAACCATAACCCCACTCACATGTGCATGTGGTGCTGATTTTAACTTGACACATGCGCTTCACTGTGCCAAGGGTGGTTACACACACATAAGACACAATGAAACAAGAGACACATTCGCCAACCTCATGAACGAGGTTTGCCATGACGTCGAGATTGAGCCGAAACTTCAGCCGTTGCAAGGCGAAAGCTTTGTCAACAATTCAACTACAACTGAAGATGAGGCACGACTTGACATTAAGGTAAACGGACTCTGGGGTTCACGATTCAGCCGCGCTTTCTTTGATGTGAAAATTTTCAACCCCCATGCCAAAACATCGCGAAAATTGCATAAGGATGCATACAAATACCACGAAACGCTGAAGAACTCCAAATATCAGCAAAGAATTTTAAACGTAGAGCAGAGTAGCTTCTGCCCGCTTATTTTTGGATGCACCGGTGGCGCTGCTCCAACAGCCACGCGGACGATGCAGCGATTGGCCGAAAAACTAAGTGAAAAAAGACAAGAAAGCTATCCAGAATCTATAAACTACAAAAGAACTAAAATAAGCTTCGCGCTCCTGAGGAGCTCTATACTTTGTATAAGGGGGTGCAGATCGCTACGCAAAGCTCAATTTATCGACAACTCCATAAGCGCTATTGTAGAGGGCCCCTTTTGTAATTTAGTTTTTTTTTATTGCTAAGTGACGCAAGCCAATTATGACGCATTAGCAGTATAAGTCAAATTGAAAAAAAAAACCAATTAACAAGCCTCAATTTATAGAGCGTACACATTTTAACTATATACCGAAAAGTTCAGTAAAAATATCCGAACTGCCCAGCTTCGAACCCTATTTTGTTGCGGGTCTTCTTCCCTACCTCTATGCTACAAATCCATGATCCATTGAAGCTAAAGTGCTATTTGTAATATAATATCATGTGTTAATATCCTTAGCATTGACTGTACTTAATAGCTAGTTATTGATCAAACTGAACACATTTTGTCGCAACAATATTTTCATTGCAACAAAATTTGCAACTTAGGTTGGAAAAAAAGAGAGTTCATACTATCACACAAGCTTTGCTTGTGTAAACAATACTTTCTTAACATTTGACAGAATTTGCCGCGGGCCTATGGGTGTACTATTTGCGCATTCAATGTAAAAAAAAATACCAAAAACCAAGCACTGCGATAAAAAAGTATTTGTTCTGTTGGTTAAGAATTTCTCGTATCTTTTTGAATTGTTGTGTTTTTTTTGCGCCGGTTGATTTAAAAGCATATCTCCAACCATTTGGCTTTAACTTTACAACGAATGCGCACTACTGAAAGATTTCCGACAAAATAATCAACTCAAAATGGATATTAAAATTAACTGGGTTTTCTCGAGCGTATAACAGTTGACTGTAAAAAGCGTCCGAAATTTTTCATTAACTTAAAAAGTACTAGCGTGTAACGCACCCTACAGTGCTTCAAACAGATAAATGAACATGGAAACTGCTTAAAAACAAAATATATTAAAAAAACAGCAAAATGAAGGCAACCGTAAAAAAAGACCGGGGAATCCAACAACCCTTTTGATTTCGAAATTTGAACATTAAAAGAAAATTTGCCTTGAAGGTTTTTTAAACTTAAATAATCAAATCTCCAAAACTACTGGTTTTCAGATCTTCGTAACCGAAACACTGAAATGGACGACATCATAACAAACCCGGAAAAGGAAGAACTTGTGAATAAAAAGGAACAACCTAGCTTCTTCCTCCATTTTGAGGAAGAAAAAATAACATGTAAAACAAATAAATTTTAAATTAGCATCGAGACACAAACTTCAAATCTGTTACCAAGCCGAAAAGCTAAACATACACCCAGAACCAAAAAAAAATCAAAAAAAAATTTAGAAGCAAAAACAAAATAAAAAATGAAACTGTTTCATTAAAAATCAAAATTAAAAAAATGTCATGTGTTAAAAAATTACAGTTGAAAATCAAATAAGGTATTTTGAGAATGCGTTAAAATTGTAAATTCAAACAAACGTTTTCGCACATTTTGTGCATCTTCAGGTTTTAAAAATTCTAAACTATCTGTACAAAATGATCAAAGATCATAAAAAGTGTCACACACATCATTACTTCAAAATTTTAAAAATTCAACCAATCAAAACTTTACAAAATTCACTGAAATTATGTAACAACTATTATGTAACCTTTTAAAACATTTTGTCACAAATTTCTGAGAGTTTTCTTCATTTTTATTTTCACATTTTCGTTTTGTGGCTAATTTTTATGCTAAAATGTAAGTTGTTTCAAAATTTTGTTGTTTTAGCCAGAATTTTTCGATTCTGGAACTATCGCCTTAGTGTCAGCTCCCTTAGTGTCAGCTCAAATAAGGTAATTGAGGAAATGAAATGAATTAGCTCAAAGTTATTTTTCTATGGGGTTTCACACTTTATCTGTGACATTCGACCAGAATGTACGAAAATGCTGTTTCGTAATCAAATTTTTATCGAAAAGAAAAAGAACATCTAACCGGGAAGATTGATGGTTTTGATGAATTAGCGACGTTATTTGAACGATTGGACAAATCGGGAAGGGTTAGTTTTAATTGACAAGCTAATTTTTAAAATTTCGATTTGGACGTGAACGACACGTAACCTTTTATTATTTCGCACACACTGAAACGGCGAAAACACAACAACAGAATTGGTAGAGATCAACAGTAGTCTCAGTGACAACAACGACGAAACGGCAGAAGATTGAAATTGTGGTTACAAATTGTCAGAAACCACGCCGAGTTGTAACGATTGTGCCGCTGCAATCGTTTCCGAGCAGTTTACATGAACCAGGAAGGGTGTTGGGACGACGTGTCCAGCCTTCCGGAAAGAAATAAGTGTGTTATTCCTCCGGATTTCAGAATCCGGAAGGGTCTCGGGATTGGGACTTGATCTGTTTTATACAAATTTTTAGCTTCCCGGAATGTCTTGAGTTGATTCAATTAATACGAAAATCGTTTTCAGATATTGAGAAGCTAGGAGTTGGGGGAAAGGGTTGATCCATCTTCGATGGAGATGATGATTTTTATATACTGGACAAAAACAATAGTAATATAATATATAAGTAGTAGCCCTGTTTTTAGGAGTGACCTCGTGGTCTGGGGATACTGAGACCCAGCCATGAGCCCATTATTTTTGCATATAATTAAGTTAATCAGAGCGTTCTGATCAAAACCGGAAACAGTAACTTTTTTTTGTCGACCCGATGTTAGAAAGACCACCAAAAGAACTGGCTTTGGCAGAGACGGCGAAAAACATTTAGAGGTGTGTTTAGACGCCGTCCAGTCGTTTTAGAATCTAGCGTTATTTTCCGTCGATATGTACTTCCGAACGAATGTTACAATCTTCAGGGTAATGATTATGAAACAAAAATTTTAACTTCACCGTAAATTTATCACAACAATTAGCCTAGTTGTTTTGATAAGCTTATTAAAGAGTCTTTGTTCAAATTTACCGCTTGTGTGTTTTCATATCATATGCGCGCTGGGCTTTCCTCTTCTGATTATCTAACCAAATCTTGCCATCCCAGCGGTAGGCAAGCGAAGCTTCCCTGGCGTATCTAGACACAAGAAGAAGTGAGCAGGTGGAACTACATTTCAAAAACACCACAGTTTGTGCCGTTCCTACCTATCGATTTTTCGTTTTTTTTTAAACTCTCAGATTTAAATTAAACTCGTTGATTCATTGGCCATCCACTCTTCCAACTTTCTACGTAAGAGCTTCTCCATTGCCTTTGCTGTCTGTGTTTGGCGGAAGCCTCGATTCCAGGCAAGGCCCATCCCTGACTTTTCACAGAAGCTTGTAATTGGCTTATCAAGGACAAAATATATCTAGTAAAATCTACAGTTCACTCTTACCGCGGCACCACACTCCAAGATCTGCATGAAATTGTTTTACAATACAGACCAGAGCGCCTTAATACAGTTACCATTATTGCCAAGCTTAATGATAATAGGCTGCATTCACGAGAAGTGAGAAGTTGAGCAAATGTGGAGAAACTTAATCAATCTAATTGCAATCAAATTCCAACCCAAAACCATAATTATCCCCAAAAAAATCCAAAGATCCAATAAAAATGATGTTAATTGCAAACTCTACATTGATAACCATGTGCTGTTTAACTTAATTAATAAATTTGTTCATCCACACACTCATTGTTTCGCCCAATCTTAACTTAAATCAAACCCCTCAAAAATTCTGCCGAGACAGCATCCACTTCTCGTTCTTTGGTAATGAGTCTGTACAAATTTTATTGCTTATTTTAATTATAAATTCTCTTGATAAACTGACGATACCGTTCCTCCTCAAATAATGTCCGATCAAACACATTGTAGCATATGCAACAACCACCTACGCGGCCGTGGAATATGGTGCACAATATGCGCAGCCTGTATGCATGTAAAATGCAGCGGCCTTAACCGAGCCAGCGACCACGACAAAAGTTTCAGCTGCATTCGTTGCACCTCCCTGATTACAGACAACACTACAACTGACATTCAAGCCCCTCCAACTCAACCTCAACACGCTCGTTCGACTAACGATCAAAATCCTGCCATTGAAATCAACAAAGAAACTATAACAGCCACAACCGACCCCTGGTCAAATCCCACACCTGAACTAAAAGATAAAATAAGAAAAATCTAGAGCCAAGTAATGCACTGGAAACCAGTCTTCATGATCCTCGCAAAAAACAGATTTGGGTTTAACTTCATAGAAATTCTGAATAGAACCCTCAACCCGTTAAATGAAACACAAAAAAAAACATACGCAATGCACGCACTTATGATAATCCCTCACCTCAATCTATGTAAAACCAAATCGGAGAGTGATGTTTCGAACTCCAAAACTACAGCAAGAAGGCTTAAGCAATGGCATACGGGCGAACTGGACGAATTTTTTAACGAGAGAAAAGCGCTGCAAACGCTCTTGGTAAAGAGTAAGAAAAAGAAAGTAGAAACGGAAGCACAACAATTTAATAAATTAACGAACATCGGAAATTTATTGAGTACTTTTGCTTAATTAAGTGATACCTCCAAGGGAGTTCTCTCACTCGAGGAAACCGTCAAAGATCAAACTGTTGAGCAAATCCTCATCGAGAAACTTCGTCCCGCGGAGCTAGTAAACAGTAACTATATAATATCATGCTCGGAAGATAAAATCCCTTTCCACTCATGGGTTAGAAACGTAGCATAGTTACATTTAAAGAATACACTATGGTAAATGATGAGAGATTGCTTTTCAACTCTTGCTAGTGAAGGGATATATATTTTATAACCAAATAAACGCCCAGAAAATTAGGAAGGCTGCCATGACAACACATGGTTCTCATGGACCCTCAGGTCTGGATGCAAATGAGTGGAGACGCATACTAACGCACTTTGGTCAACAGTCAGTTGAAATATCAATGACACTAGCCAAAATTGCACAGAAATACTAATTCACGAGCTTCTTGAACCATATATTGCCTGTCGATTAATTCCACTTGATAAAAACCCAGGAGTTAGGCCAATTGTCATTGGCGAAGTCATCCGCAGAATAATAGGTAGAACGATCACAAAAAGCAAACTTATGGTACTCGGATCGAATTACCAACAACACCTTGGCCAAAAATATGGCATCCAATATGCAATTCATACGCTTAGGAACCAATACGAGAAAACAGATTCCGATGCAATATTACTGATGGACGCGGAAAATGCATTTAACTCCCTAAACTGGAACCTGGCATTGAAAAACATTGCAAATATATGCCCATCTATACTACCTGCAATACAGAACTCATACCCTATTCCATCCAAACTCCTCGTAAATAAAAAACGTAACCCTATCTAGAGAAGGAACCACACAAGGAGACCCATCAGCAATGGCAATGTACGGGCTAGCCACTTTAACTTTAAAAAAACTAGTCAACGATAATAGCCTAACACAGAAACGGTATGCAGACGATGGGAACGCAGTCGGTAATTTGAAAAGCCTTCGATGAGTTCTTGACAACATTATCAAACACGGAAATTATTTTGGATATCATGTGAAGACATCGAGGAGCCAGCTCATTGTAAAGGATGAAAAATACAATGAGGCGATAAAAAGATTCAAAAAGACCGAAACTGAAACGAAGAAAGGGGCCAGAGTTCTTGGTTCTGTCATAGGATCCGAGACGGAATGGAAAACTTTCTTAGAAACTCAGTTAGAAGAACATAAAAAATACTGAAAAAACTTGGCAAGATCGCGAAAACATCACCACAAAATGTGTACTCCTATTACACCAAAGGGGTACAAAAAATATCCTTTTTAACTAGAACTACCCCAAATACCACAGAAAACATGAAGGCCTGCGGAAAAATACTGCAAGAAAATCTCATTTCAAACTTAATTGGTAAAGATAATATCAGCCATCAATTTAGAGACATCGCTTCTTTGCCACTGAAAATGGGTGGTCTAAAAATCAAGCTACCTTCTGAATATGAGAATTTTTTAGAATGATTAATTTAATATCGTCAGTCCTAGACGCAGCTGTATTAACAGCTATATCTGAGCAAGAAGTAATTTATACAAAAATTAATAATAATTAAAACCGAAAGAACAAACCAAAAGAGAACTAACATTTTGAACAAATTGAGCGACAATGAAAAATACGCACTTCAGCTGGCCTCCGAAAACGGAGCCTCAAACTGGTTCAATGCACTGCCTCTTAGCAGATATAATAACCTGAATAACCTGAATAAATCCGAATTCGGGGATGGAGTTTATCTCAGATATGGATGGCAACCAACCAACATTCAACTCACATGTGCATGTGGTCAATTTTTTTTACCTTGCCCACGCCCTTCAATGTGCAAAGGGTGGATACAACCACATGAGGCATAACGAAAACAGAGCGAGGTTTGCTTTGATGTTGAAATCGAGCCGAATTTTCAGTCGTTGCAAGGCGAGAGCTTTGTCAACAATTCAACCACAACTGATGAAGACGCTCGACTAGATGTGAAAGCAAATGGGTTATGGGACTCAAGATTTAGCCGAACCTTCTTTGATGTCAAAGTCTTCAACCCGCAGGCAAACACTTTACGAAGACTACTGAAAGACGCCTATAAGTACCACGAATCACTAAAAAACTCAAAATACCAACAGAGAATTCTACAAGTCGAACAGAGCAGCTTCTGCTCGCTCATTTTTGGCTGCACTGGTGGTGCCGCACCAGCAGCTACTCGGACAATGCAGCACATAGCTGAAAAACTTAGTGAAAAAAGGCATGAAAGCTACGCAGAAACAATAAACTATATAAGAACTAAGATAAGCTTCGCGCTATTCAGGAGCGCTATCCTTTGTATACGGGGTTGCAGATCAATGCGTAAGACGCAATTAATAGACAATTGAATTAGTGCTGTTGTAGAGGAGGGACGGTTGAAGTATTTACCTTTAATGACAATGCATTAAATGCTGACTTGACTTAATTCATGCAATATTATTTATTGATGTATTTATGTAATGCTGGTATGGGTCCTATCCAGCTTGTGCACGACCGTACCTAAACGGAAGGGCCCCATGAAAAAAGAAAAAAATTGTATTGTATGCAGAGCGTTTTTTATTACATTATATATATTTTTTTATAGCAATCCATATTGAAACAGTTTCATGAAGAAAAACTTTTCTTTGAATGCAGTATTGTTTCGCCAATTTCAAAACTTGAAAAGTAATCTATTGAAAATTAGCACTTATAAAAATTTTCAGAAAACAAAAAACGTCACATGTAAGATACAAAGAGACGTTGAGCACTAATAATGGGAATCCAGACAAAAGTTTTCTTAGTACCGAGAGAACACCCCTCTAAAGGGTTGGGAATTTCAAACTTCGAAAATTTTTTCTTTTATTTAGATTTTTTTTTTAAAGTTTTGGAAAGCTTTGAAAAAACTTCATATCTCGGAAACCAAAAACAGTTGAGCAGTCACCTTTGACGGGAAGATTTGAAATTATCAAAAACACTTTAACAGCATCAGACTACAGGGTTGGAAACTTCAAATTTTTGTATTTTGTTATATCTAAACTTTCTGAAAAACTCGGATCAATGAGATTTGAGCAGTCACATTTGGAAGCAGTATTTGCAACGCCTGATAAAAACCTGACAGCACAGTATAGAGTTGACACCTTCACTTTTTGCATAACGTTTTTTTACCTAAGCTTCTTGAAAGAAAAACTTTAAGGTAAAGTTTATTTTTTACCTAATTTTCTCCCAATGTATTTTTTTTTGTGAAAAACTTTGAAAAACGTTGTATCTAGGAAGCTAACAGGATTTATAGTCAGAATTTGGCGCAAGATTTGGGAATCCTGAAAAAATCCAGACAGAACCCGATTACAGGGTTGAGAATTTCAATTTTTTTCAAGTTTTAGTATCGTTTCTTTGGAAATTTACGAGAACTTTCGTATCTCGTAAATTAAAAAAATTTCAAGATTCATATTTGGAGGCCCAATTAGCAACCTCTAGTGTAACCCCAATAGCATGCAACTGTTGGGCGCTAATTTATAATTTGCCCAAAAAATTGTGAAGTCGAGCTAGAACAGAAAAAAATCTTAACTAGTGCAATATATGATGATACAGTTTCAACGTGCAAAAACTCTTTCGTTCAACAAGCAAAATTAATACGTTGAAAATGCTTAACCATGGCGAGATAGTGAAGCCCGAATTTAAATAATAACTAGCGTGTAACGTACATCTGGTGCTTCCAATTTTTGATAAAACCGTTTTTAATGAAAATATGATCTGCAACCTTTGAGTGTACTCTGTCAGCGCCCAATTACATGGTTGGTACTTATTAAAAATTTTTGAAAATATTTTTCAGACCTGCAAAATTGTCTTATCTGTAAAACTGAAAATATATGAACAGTCAGGCGTGGATGCAAGGTTAGCGAGTGTGAGAGTAATCTGACCGCCCCAAACTATAGGGTGAAGAATGTCAAAATTTAGGAAAATTTAACTGAATTTCCGTTTTCTGAAGATTTTTTTTTAAAACACAAAAAACGTCATTACTGGAAGAGCACAAAGATTCGATCAGTCATATTGGAAGGCAAGAATTGCAACCCCTGAGGTAATTTCACAGTTACCATCTACAGGGATGAGAATTTCAAAATTTGGAAGAAAAAAAATTTTCAGTGTTTTGAAAATATTTGAAACAATCACAAAAAACGCCATATCTCGGAAACAGTCAGCAGTCATAATTATTTTTCAGGTGTCAAGTTTCTACTCTGCTCAAGAATACTCCCTGCTCTTGGTTCCACGGTGCACGTACTCGAGTTCTTACAAAGTTTATTTAGAAAAACCTCAGTGCTAGGGCCGGCGGCACCCTGAACTTCAAGAGCTATTAGTTAAAAAAATCTATCCATCATTTGTTAAAACTCTATGTTTGTCAGATTTCCGATCTTCTGCCCCCATTCCAGAGTTACAAATTGAACCAGCGCTTATTCTACTAGAGGCTAGAGTCAACTAGAGTTACATTCCACAGGAGCTGCCTAACAACAGCCCGTGGGATGAGCATCGAACTGTCTGGTCGGTTCTGATCTGTCCTGAAGAGGTGTCGAGGCCTTAAAACAGAAAAAATGTGAGTAGAGGCGAAATTTTGTTCTTTGAGGGCATTCAAATTTGAATGCCTGGAGAATCCTCCTGCACTTTTGAGACAAGATAGGCCAAGCCATTCTTTTTCGGTTACATCTTTTCCGCAATTGTATCTAGGTTTTTCAAAAATTTTTGAACCTGCAGGGAGCCCAATTGCAATTTTTAGCTGCTGATTTATTACTTTCGATCTAAATTTTTACACGGTATGATATTCAACCATTGAGGTCCGAATTTATCCCGTTAAGCATTGAATTTTTTTTACATCAGTAACTTTTTTGAAATCTTTGAAAATCTAACTTTTTTCGGATTTTGAGTTCCGGAGCTACTCCACATTCTGCTGAATCAAACGAAATTTTTCATCCATCATCAAATGTTCCATCCTCGAGCTCCAAACGAAAAATTGTTTTTAAGCAGCTTTTGCTCGTATTGCTGAGGCTTAAAAAACAGGTAAAGCTAGTAGGCAAGCAGAAAAAAAACCCACGCAATCTTTTGCTGATAGGAGAACTGGTTACAAAAACTTGCTATCGTTCATTATTACATTTCTTACCTTAAATACAGATTATTAAAATTGGATCGTTTTTTTTTCCAAAAAATCTTTTTGCAAAAAAACAAGGACTTGTACGCAAAAATTATAAGAATTTCGGCATATTGAAGCAAATTGTTAGGAGATAAAAACCATAATCTGCTTCCAGCTTATCAATAACCTCCAAACATTTTTCCAGCTCTGCTATTTTTTAATTTAGTAGTTTTTTTTGACAAGAATCGTGTATGAGTGAGCCTAAAGATAAGAATGTATTGTACTGCGTACTTGTGGCTTCTCTAGAAAGTATAGCTCGCGTTTTTTTGTTGTTAAGGCCTACCCCATAATTTTTTTCCCAATTTCACTGTTTTTAATGTCTCAGAGCACTATCTTGAAGTCGACGGCTAGGTTTCCGTCGTCTAATCCGTCGAGCTGGACAACAGACCCTAGACCAAGGCCTCAGAGCGAAACCTGCAAACAACAAGGCATGGCGGAGTTACCATTCACAATAACGTTGACCTTCACAGACACTACGTTCGTGACCGTCTTGTTTTGTTTTTCTAGCAGTTCGGGCTCCAGTTTAAAAAAAACCAAAAAAACGACGACTTGGGTAGGCTGAGCATTACGAGGCCAAACTGTGCACTGGATAGGATAACATTTTTTTGTCTGTATGTTCCATAGACAAGTCTTAAAATATGTTCCAAAATGTAAGTGGATTCCACAAACAAAATTTCAGTTGATTCCGCATACATATACCTGTTAAGTAAATTTTTTCGGCACATTTGTTTTGTTGCCGATTCCGCAACAAGCAAATACAGCTAGTTGTTCTGGATTCCACAACTGTAAGTGGACTCCGCAAAAAGTAAGCGGAATCCGCAAATGTAAGTGGATTCCGCAAACTGTATGTGGATTCCGAATTTGGTTCAATACCGAACTTGCACATGAACAATTAAAAGCTGAGCTGGAATTTAAGCAATACGGAAATTAAAAGCAAAGACTTAACCATTGTCAGCTGAATCCACGAACAAGTCTTAAAACATTGGCTACCTAAATCGGTGGATGTCATCTTTTAGTATTTTGGAAACACCACTACGAACAATTTCAATAATTGGAGTAATCGAGTTGAGAGTGTGTGGAACACGCAGCTTATCGACAACTTAGGTCAGTAATTGGAATTGCGTCAATCCCAAATACTGATTGTGGAAGCCTAACGCCGAATAAATGCAGTAATTGTAGTCATTTGGTTGAGAGTGTATGCAAACACAACACACAGCATATCGCTAAATTAGGTCAGTATTTAGGATTTCATCGATCCCAAATACTGGTCAGTGTTTGGGATTGATGGAATCCCAAAAACTGGAAAATAATGGAAGAAATATGGAATATATCCATTATTTGGAGTCATTAGGCTGAGAGTGATTAGAAACCCAGCGCATAGCAAATCGTCGATTTAGTTCAGTATTTGGGATTTCATCGATCCCAAATACTGGTCATTAATTGGGATTCTTTTTTCCCAAACACTGATCTATTCTAGTAAATTTCTATTCTAGTAAGTTTCTATTCTAGCGAAATCAAATCATGTATTTGAAAGATATAATTTTAAAGGCTGCTACACTTATAAATATATGTAAAGGGAATCCACAAACAAAATGCGGATCCCACTTACAATTTGCGGATTCCACTTACAGTTGCGGATTCCGCAACAGCTCAATTTAACGATACAAATGTTTTATCATTTGTTTGTGGATTGCACAAACTGTTCTGGATTCCGCAAGTACAGTTGCGGATGCCGCAAATTCGCCTATTTTTCGAGCGATTTTGAGCGTTACAATGATCTAGGTATTTGTTTGTGGAATCCAAAACAGCATAGAAGATCAAAGAAAAGTAGCAAGGTTGCGGATTCCGCGACAAATCTGATTTTGGCCTGCTGCGCAAGTTGCCACAAAGTCCTCTCAATTCTACTGTGTTCTCTTCAAGCAGCGAATCAAGAGCGCTTCCTCTAACTGGCTCTCCCAGAATAACGAGCTCAGAATCGTCAGTGAGGATGATACGGGGGAATAAGATTACTGAAATTCTTCAAAATATCTGCTTTAACGTTAGCTCTTTGTCTTTGGAAATATCAACTCGCACTTAGTGTTTTTCACTTCTAAGCCAAAAGACGCAGTGGCATCCAAAATCTTTTTCCAGGTAGTCAAAACAGTTTCAGCGCGATCAGCCAAGCTACCATCATCTAGATACCAAACTTTGAACCAAGACACTGGAGAGGTGATTAAAGCCATAAGGGAATAAAAAACAGTGGGCGCCTTCTTCAGAGAGCGATACATTGGATCCAAAGATCAAGTAACTCTTACGGGAATAGGCAGGCACACTGAGTGAAATAAAAGTCTAAGAAGGAAATGCTGTGTCTTAGAAGGAAATAAAAGGGTCAATTACGCAATCGTGATTTACGCAATCGTGATCAAAGGGTAATATACAATTGTGCATCGTGAGGTTTAAAACAGTTAAATTTTTACGAAATGATCATTGATCATAAAATTATCTTAAGACATTTGAAAAAATAAAACATTTTACAAAATCAACCAAGGATAGGTTTCCAGATTTCAAATTTGCGCTGTTATCAATTAACTTAATTTTCTGAGACATTTTATTATTTGTATGTTATAATTTTATCAATTTTAACTTTAAGTTTTCTAATTTTTCTCATTTCCGATTTGGAAATATTTCAATTTTGTATTTTTCTGAAATATGATTTAAGTGCCAAACAGGCTCTTGAGCTCATCGAGCGTGTGTTAGTAGTTTGGCGTTGATTTTAGCTTGGTCTATAACCTTCCATTACAATTCCACAATCGAGCCCTCAGTTCCACACTGCCTTAGACTTAGATGCTGTCCTTGGTGTGAGTCTTGTTTTCGGTTTTCGTCTATTCTAATGATTAGATGTCGAACCATTTGGCTAAGAAGATAGAACTTTGCTTCTAAAAAACGGCGCCTTCTGTTTTATTTATAATGGAGTGGAGTGCAACTCTTAAATTCAGAACAATACAAAAACGAAGCTAAAAGATTGCTACAAAATCGAAGCTTATACAATAATTCTTCATCTTTTCACCCAGTCAAAACTCTTTGGAACTTCATCAATTAATAAAAATTAAGGTATATCGGGAAGGAAAAGGCAGGGAATCAATGGCTGGGAATCAAATCTTCGAGATTGAGAAAATCAAAACCTTCACAGGAACAAAGGAGTTTAAGGAAACTCATAAAAAGACCTGATAAGCTTCTAAAGGACTATCATAAATTTATATTAGGCTGTTCCCTTAGCTGAACAACAAAAACAAATCCTTCAAAAGTAGTTCAATTATTAGTAGATCCGAGCACACAGGCGAAGTTTGCGATCTGCATTCCGAGGAAGGTTCTCTGCTCAAAATAACTACCTGCACGGGATTTCGCGGTACACATGCTCAAGTCAAAACAGAGGTTACTGAAGACAATATTACTGCAAGCGCTTACGCACCATGAACATCAAAACTTTTTTTGGTTTAACAGTATATCCATCGTTTCACTTTTTAATTTTTTTTCTGTTTCGCGGTATTTAGACTCTAATACTGCTTTTTCGAGGTTATAAAACCCAGCCTTTGCTTATTATTATATCGTTGAACGTCAAACCGTTTGGTCACTTTTGATCCGTCCTTTAGAGGTGTCGTGGCTCTAAAACAGAACAAATTAGAGTGAAGTTGAAGTTTTTTTAAGAAGGGCACAAAAATTTGAAATCCTAAACTTTGTTTTAACATTTTCAGACTTGCTATCTATCTTCGGATACAAATTTTCCGTTGACACATCTATGCAAATCACGTATTTTTGAACATAAGCAGAGTCCAATAACAATTCTCAGCAGCTGATTTCACAGGGAATAAGATTCAAACATTGTGATCAGAACATATCCTAGAAAACATTGAATTGTTTTTACGTCAAAAAGTTCTAGTTTCAAAATCGGTAAAAAAATTTCGATAGATTTTGTGCAAACGTAGTGGTCTTTTTTCCAGAGTTGCATCAACTTTTGCTGAATTGAGGAATCGAGTCGAAGTCATAATGCATCGTTATATGTTCCCTCCTCGTGCTCAAAAACTTCGCTTAAGGTGGCTTTCTCTCCTACTGCTCAGACTACAAAGCGGGATAGGCTAGAAGGCGAGTGAAATCAATACTCAATCCACCCTTTGCTGCATCCATCAGATGAGTTGCGGCATAGCAAACAGTTTTTTGAAACCTGAACACCATAAAAGTACCCTCGAAATTTTTTTCCAGTTCGGCCTTTTTTCCAATTGTCCTTGAGCATTTGCTTCCAAAAAAATCACCTGTAGGGAACCTCTGCATTAATTAGTTCTTTGATTTGCTTTTCAATTTAAATATACATTTTGAAAATGACCTTTAAACCTAATGAATTGCGTACTTGTGATTGGTCAAAGAAAACATCAATTGATAATTTATTTGCATGCTTGGACTTAGATTACAAGAGCAGCCATTTACCATGAACCTTTTTTTTGCACTGGGAACAATTTTTTTGGCAATACTACAACAAATTTTTCGGGTAAGGGGGAGAAAAAATTCAGGCTGTCGTGTAACTGATCATTTAACAGCACTGTTTTTAAATTATTGAAAGACGAGCTGCCCTTGGTAACACAGAGAAAAACCGTGATTTATGGCTAAGAATTGTTTTCAAAACGTTTTGTGGCACCCAAGTCAACCCAACGAAAAAATTGAAAACAAAAGATTTGCGTGAAGTCAAAGAAATACATTAACAGAAATCAAAAAATATATACAAAAAAAATCAAATCATCAAAGTATCTAAAACTCAAATTAGCCCCAATCATCAAATAGAGCCTCTCTCAAATCTCAAACAATATTTGAAGGGTGGAATGAAAAAAAAAACGGATGAAAATGTTTAAATCAACAATTTCTTAACAGGATCTTTTAATAGACACGCTCCGGTTGAG
Organism: Symsagittifera roscoffensis; assembly: GCF_963678635.1. Classification (NCBI taxonomy): domain Eukaryota; kingdom Metazoa; phylum Xenacoelomorpha; order Acoela; family Convolutidae; genus Symsagittifera; species Symsagittifera roscoffensis. The sequence goes on from NW_026971726.1 coordinate 56,816, forward strand.
ACAAAAAACAAAAATCAGAAAAATCAAAAGAGCCAAAAAAAAAGAGAAATTTGTTTTTAAAAAGTAGGATTTAAAGTAAGTTTATCATCAAAAATAAACAAAATTAATCACTTAAACTCAGATTTAAAAAAAGGACAGTTAAAAGGATTAAAAAGAAAAGAGGATCAAAAATGTAATTGAGGAAGTCAATTTAGAATATATTAACTCCGATTTCTATAGGCTGGCGCATTTTATCTTTATGGTAAAGTTTATTCTAAAAAATTACATTTCAATTTTTTGTATTGTATGTGGATCGTTTTTAATACATGATAATCCTGTAAAGCAATCCATATTGTAACAGATCTCATGAAGAAAGATGTTTCTGTGAATGCAGTATTGTGTCGCTGCGTGTCGCTGAGTTTTTTGTTTGAAGATTTTCTGTCAGCTGATGGTTTGTGTATTGGGTACTCTTGTTTCTTATATGCTCGCAATAGGTTTTTTCAAATTGTCTTTTCCAGCAGTGGAAAGCTAGTTTGCAATCCAGGAAAAGTTTTCTCTACAACTTTTTGTATCTGAATGAGGCAAACTCCTAAAAACACGCGGATAACAAAACTTCCGATATCCAACGACTTTTTATGGCGAGTGCAAAACCACAGAGGCTCATTTCTGGGCAATCAAAACAGTTTATACTTGTTTGCCCCGCTAATAAGCTACAAAATAGATAGTTGTTATTTGGGCAAATTCATCACCAATTTGGATTTCTCCTATTCAAACACTTAAAAGGTCTCTTTTTTTTTCAAGTTTAAAACAAAAGCTCTAAAGGTATTTTCTATAGGTACTTGGTTTGTGTATACTTTGATTTAGACAACAAAAAGACGTGACTCTTTGTGTGCGCTTTTTCTCTGGCTAATTAAACACCATCTTTTTAAAAAAAAGTAAAATCATGATGTGCATTCAGCTTGTCAATAACCTCGAAAAATATTTTTAGCTCAACTTTTCTTGTCCTTGAGCAATTCTATCTAAACTTATTTTGATTTGATTTTAGTGTGGAACAAGATTTGAGTTAGACTTCAAATGTATTGTATTGCTTTATTGCGATTGATCATAGAAAGCATCGGTTGGTTTTTAATTAGAACACTCGGACCTCGTCAACAAAAAAACGGCTAGTATATACAAACATTTTTTTGGGCTCTTTATACATGTTTTTTGACAATCCGAGAACACATTATTTAAGTTGTGGAGGAGAAAAATTTCATGCTGTCGTGTAAGGACCAATGAATAGCACTGTAATTGAATTATTTGAAACATTTGAGCGGTCACTGCGCACACAATAATTAAAACAAAAAGGTTTATTGCCAATTTTCTTTTAAATTGTTTTTGTCGGAGCAAAATTGCTCAACTCAAGTCGAACCAACGATAATGTTCAAAAAAAACTTGGCTGTCGAAAATTACGAAATCAATTAACAAAAAATGAAACATCACAAAAATTACTTAAAAGAAGAACTGTATATAAAAAAAATATTGAGAAACGCAGAGTAATTTAATTTGTGGTTCAAAATATTTTGAGGGTTTATGAATAATCAAAAGAAACTATATTTTTAAAGTTGATGATGCACAAATTTCCAAAAAATTTGTAATTCATGCCTTAATTTCCTCCTAAATCTTTTGGTTTCCTGAAAATATCACACTTTCGATTACCCGGATTTGCATTTTTTTCTCGAATCAAAAGAAACTATTTTTTTTTCTCGAATCAAAAGGACAGGCCTGATCATACCTGGACAATACCTGATCATACAATTTTCTCTTATAAGTTCAAATTTTCGTAGAGAATTTCAAGTTTTGTCACGTGTCTTGGTTTTAGAATACAAGACACGTGAAAAACAGGAAAATTTTTTGGGTATAAAAAATGATCGAACTTGATGCGAAACCTCCACCCCCACTAGATACGAAATGAGCGTTTTTTCGTATCTATTGGGAATGGGGGTGGCGAGTGGGGGGATTTGTTTGAGGTTGGGGGTGTAGGACTACTTTTCATACTTGCTTTTTTGAGGGATCATTCTTCTGTTTTTTCCTTCAAGTTTTTTCTATTTCCTGTATAGAAACATAATGAAAGCTAATAAAATCCAATTATAATACTTTTTATAATTTAGGATCTCTCTAACTATCCACCCCCCCCCCCCCCCCCCCCCCCCCTCTATACAGAAATAATTTAATGGTTAAGCCTAGTAAAGAATTTCCACCCCTTTTTTTGCAAAAACGGGGAAATTGTTAGAGATTCATAATTAAAGTTAACCAAAACACATTCCTTGAACAGCTTAGATAGACTGTTTTTGCAAAAGAAGCTGATTTTGATCGCAGTAAGACATGGACTATACCTATTTAAAAAAAATTGTCTATTTAAAAAAATTTTTAAAAAAATATTAGTTAAATAAGGATCATTTTTTTAATACAATGGGAAATTCAAAGTAAATCCACACATTAAATTATAATCTTTATTGAAAAAAAAACTAGCAGGCATGCATGTTTGTTTTTCGAAACTTTTTATAAATTGTCATGTGCTTCTACCATATCTAGTGCTTCAACCACATTTTGATTTCAATTTCAGATTTGAACTCTGTTTCTTGTTTCAGTAAATTCGTCTATAATTGGTCAGTTGATAATTTGAGTTTTGGCCTACGGAGTTTTTAAAAAGCATTTTTGATCTAGGTAACATCATGTATTATCAGGTATGATCATGCCTGGTCCAGGTATGATCATGTCTGATCCAGGTATGATCATGTAAAATCATATCTGAAGCATACCTGGGACAGGCCTGATCATACCTGGACAATACCTGATCATACCTGACTTTTTCCATAGTTATCATACCTGTACATGTCTGATTTAGACATGTACGGCAAAAAAGAGACATGCCAAAGGACTGATACACAACTTGAAACTTGTATGCATTTTTGATGTCCAGATTTGAATTTAGCTACAATTTTTGGTACGGGGTTCTATTTAGGCCAAGTTCTATTTAGTAGCATTGATTTTTGATATACAAAAGTTTGGTTAGGCTATGGAAGCCACACTTGCATTCATTAAACCCAAAGACAAAAAATTCAAACCGGTTCTGATGAAAAAAATTCCCGAAGCATACATTCGCAGGGTTGACAAAAATGCTTATCATACAATTTTCTTCCATGAAAAAAATGCTTATCATACTCTTTCATACGATTTCATAGAGCAAAAGTAAGTGTATGAAAATAGCAAAATAAGCATTTTTTCCAGAATATGAGATTGTATGATAAGCATTTTTCTTCTTTGGACGTCAAACCGGGCCTGTAGAAGCACTAAAAGTTTTATGTCTAGATAGTGAGAAAAAACAATGGACAGAACGTTAAAAACACGGCAAGTATCTAGCAAGTCTAAGGCGTCAAAGTACAGATTTAAAGGGGGAAGTGTCTAATTTGGTTCCTTGAAAAAGCCAGTGATCTACAGGAAAATGATTATTCGAACATCGCACATGCCATTTGGTTTTGCTCGTCAAGCTGCGAGTTTTTGAATTATGCTCAACTCAAAGCAGCTTGGCTTTATAGGTGGATTTTTATCCTGAGAATTGTGCAAGGAAGTCCGGAAGAGATTTCTTTTGCTCAAAAAAGTTACATTCAGCTCGAATATTTACTCTGGAAAAAGAAAAAAAAATAATTGCTTGTTTGAATTTTAATTGAATTTGGATTGAGGTAAAACTATGTCTATGGGTGATAACAAAAGAAACTGATGCAGGAATATTGACTAATATTAGAAATTTTATTCCACTCCATAATGAGAAAAACATCAGAGAAGTCACACTTCAGCAATTCAACGTGAATGAAATATGAGCAAAAGTTGAGGCAGGGTTCAACAACCAGGTGCTAATGATTTTACAGACACATCACTAAAACTTGCAGTTCAGTAATAAAACTTCTAGAAGAACTTGTAGAAGAAC
>NW_026971727.1:0-16372 GCF_963678635.1 Symsagittifera roscoffensis
GACAACAACTATCTTTAACAATTTGAATATTTTCCATTCAAACGATGGGTAAACATGAACAAGACCTTTGGATTTCTCTGGAGGCGACAAAGCAAGGATTACTGCTCATCTATGCAACAACCTCGAAGAAAGTGGTCACAAATCATCGAACTTCTAAAGTAGGCAATGTTGCGCTCTCGATGGAAGAAAATCAAGCGTACTTACAATGGTTGTGTTTCGGAAGAAAACTTTCGGAGAGACGATCATTGCCTATCAGTAGAATTTCAGTACTGCAAAGGCCTATTTGTGAACTTGCATCGAAAAAAAATCCAGTCAGTATTGAATGAACTTGTTTTACTGAAAGTACGATAAAATTGGTCGCAACAAGCAATACAATAAAAGCAATTAGCGTTGGCAATGTAATATAAATTTTCTACGAATACAATTTGTTCCATTCTGGTGTTACCCCTTTTGTTGTAAATGACTTTTTTTTGAAACACTAAAAATTCCTAAATCAGCTTCTAAAGCTCATTGCATACTAAAGAACTTTGCGAAACTGGTTAAACATATGGAGACTGGTAAGGCCTCATTGCACAAGATCCACGAAATTAACGATTGTGATTTTTGAGGCGAAGTCGTATCGTAAGGTCGTATTGTAAGCATCGAATAATGAAAACCGACATGAAGCAAACATTTTTGAAGTCCTTAATGTCATTAGCAAGAGTTTTTTTCTAAAAAACAGATGTTTAGATTGAAATCCGTCATGCTAAATTTGAACAGTTCTTTCTCTTTTAATTTATACTCATATGAACTGTTAGGATTGCTCCAAAAACAGTAAAATTAAATCTTAGATAAGTCTAACTGAGTTAGCCCGGTGTTAAGACATTTGAGTTTCGGTGTCTAAATTTAGAAAAAAGTAAAATCCATCTTATTCCAGACAAGCATTGCATAAAATTGTACGTTTATAGTTTAAATGGTTTTTGAAAACTGAAAAAAGAAACAGCCTAATGAAACACGACGATAGTTTTCAAAAGTAAGAAAAAAACCCAAGGTAAGGGACTTTGTACGTCAAAAACAAACCCAAATTTGAAATATATGGGAATTATTTGATCAGATATCCTCGACTTTGCCTAACGTGAATATTTGAAGCAAAGTGAAGATTTGAAGGCAGCACGGAAAGTTTTCTCAGTTTTAAGTTCTATTCAAATTAAATGCAAAACTTTGATTGATTTCATTGTAAAAAAATTGGTTCATGTTTGCCAGCAAAATCAGTGATTCATCAAGCTGTTTATTTGTCATCAAAATTTAAATCAGTTGGAAAAATTGGGCAAGCATCATTTTTCGAAACTAATCTGATTTGAAGACTAAAAACCTTATTAGATACAAATTTTTTGCTTTTCATATTTGAGTTGAGCATTTCAATAGATTAATAGAAAACCTTTTTTTGTTTGTTTCGTTATATACATATTATTTTATACACATTTTTTACACATCATATATAATTTCTGCAAAAAATGAACACATAGGATATGAAAATTTGAAAACTATATAGAGATGTCATACATATTGGACACACATAAAACAGAGATTTGGTACAAGCCAAAATATGATTAGTTTCTGATTTTCTCAATTACCTTGCTTACAAACTAATAGAATGAACTAATAGAATGAATATTTTATATGGAAAGTTTGATTGTTAATTTTTTGAGCTGGTTTTGGACCTGAAAAAAATCAAAATTATGCAAATAGGATTTTGCAAGTGACTTGCAGCAAAACATAATTTCCGAGGTTACTGATTTAAGATTTTTTCGCAATATTTTGTTTTAAGAAAACTGTTTTTTTTTTCGCGGTGAGCAAGTCTGCTCAAGTGACCGCAGCTAACTATAACTTCCGGAGTGTTCATATGGTACTGGTATACACAATTTGACTAACTAAACTTTAAAAAAGGTAGTGTAAATATAACTGAACTGAAACTGTTTCTTCTCTTATGAACAAAAAAGTGCCGAGCAGTCCACTGGATTTTGAATAGACACAGCTGGGTAGGTATCTAATTTGGAATGAAGGTCAAGTTAGACAAACTGAAAACACACCTCACAGACACAACAGGAGAAGTTTTGTACCTGACATTTTTGATAGATAGCCATACAACACTCATACTCATTTTTCTCTTCACCCGATTTATGCAACAGATGTTGGTAAGGAATCTTACTATGAAAACCATGAAATTCACATTAATGGACATAAAAATGTATGCAGAAACAAAGTTTTGTGTACAAAATTAATAGGCTACAAACATTTCAATTTGGACAGGTACAGAGATGATTTACCTGATTTTAAATGGATGAATTGTTAATAATTGAGAATTTTGGAAACAAAAATAAGAAGAATGTTAAATTAACTATGCCTAAATTAAAAGTCGTTTCAAGTTTTCGACGGGTAAAACTACAAAATGAGGTGAAATAATAAAATGCCTGTCGCACCAATAGAGTTTTTGAGCTTTGAGGATTGGTTCGGATCATGCCATGTTGTGCTTTTTGTGGAATGTGTCTGCGTCCGTTCTAGTTTCTGTATTGATCAAGGAGGAGAATCATTCGAATGATCGTGTGTTGGGTATCCACCTCGGGTGATAAAAAGATCCCGCGACAATTAGTCCAGTAAAGAGTTTGGAGATGTCATATTTTCCGTTGTTTCTGTCACTAGTGCTTCGAGAGATGGTGTCTCCCAATCTGGTGAACAAGTCTGAGGTCAATTGGATTCGAGACTCCTCGTTATTTGAGAAATTTGATACGTGAGATTATTTCGATTAGCGAGATTATTTCTTGGTCTGAACGAGCTGCCCTTCAGGATCGGTTGTGTGGTTCTCACCTGTGTGTTTTCTAGAGAGCTCTCTATTAAAGCTGGGCTCTCGCTTTTGCCCTTTTAAGTTGATCTCCCCGAGTCGATGGTCGTGTTGTCGTCGCCCGGTCGTGTGCTTTGAGGTATCTAAGTAACTATCACACGTGAAAGATTATATCTAACTTACCGCCTGAGTTATCTTCCAAATGAAAATAGAAAACTTTGTCCGAATGGTCTAAGTCTTAGACAATGATATGTCAGAGTTAAAAGGGAGATAACCTCTAATAAACTATCAACCTTTCTTGTCCACCGGTAGTATCTGAAGTCGTGAACTCCTCCGTTTCAGCTCGTGTATGACTTTTTGTTGTAAAACACTGACCGTCTACCCTAGTCCACTTGAACGTTCACATTCACCCTTGCGTTTTCGCCGAAATCAATATTCACTTAGGTCAACTCTAATTTAACCATCTTTCGGGAATCTGAAGGTGATCCATGAAGTTTTTGCGTTTCAAGGCTATTTGATAGTTCTATAGTTCCAATGTTGAAACCAATAACCTTTTTTTCGTCACGGAATTGCTCCTCCAACCATGCCTTTAACACGCCGCAAAAGTTTTCTGCTTCTGTTGTAAGTAGTTCCGATAGGTACTATTGACATTTCTGACTTTCAACAATATCTTCTACAAAATTAACAGCTGCTTTTCCTGCCTTGCTCTTGCATAATCTTTCCACAGTGTGATTTGGCCGCAAGGCGGAAAATCCTCGCAAGTTCGAATCGATTGACTGTGCACTTGGAAAAGAATGCTTGAATACCACAAATATCACAAAGTTGACTGAAAACAGGTTGGATGATATTAAACAGAAAGAACTGAATTGAAAGTGTTTCTTTTCTTTTGAACAAGAATTGTGCCGCTATGTTCACTGGACTTTGAAGAGACAAAACTAGACAAAAATCGAATTAAAAATGAACATCAAAATAAACTAACTAAAACACTGTTCACATTAATGAGTACAAAAAAACTTTTGGCTAACTTCTGAACATAAACTTTTTAAATTAGGATTTTTGATGCTTGTTTTGATAGTTTTGTTTTGGGCTTTCAAAAGTAAAGCAGTTTTAATCAGAAAAAACTTTGCTGACACTTTAATAATTAAACTAGAATTTGGTGTACTTCAAAACCCAACGGACCCATTTAGCAACAAAAAACACTATTCATATACAGTATAAACCAAATTTGCAGATGAAAAAATGCTTTTTATCACTTTTTAAAATATCGAGGTTTTTAAATTTAGTGTCTAAGTAGGATACATAAAATTCAAGGTTAGAATTTTGACAACTGGTAAACATGATTGTAATCGATTACATTTAAAATTTTGCAAATGCCCTTATTAAGTAACATACTGGTATTTTAGGTTAAGGAAACTAAAATGAGTAGCTCAGTAGTTTCAAAGACAAAAGTAATTTTGACAAACATGATTTGTGCATTTTAAACTTATTTTGCTTGATACTGATATTATAGCATGAATATTATAGCATTAGGGACAGTTGTACCAAAAGTGTGTATGAAATGATTAAAGTATGAACAAAAACATTCTAAATCAGGATTTTTGAGACTTGAGAGTTTTGTTTTGGGTTTTCAAAAGAATCAGTAGTTTCAAGAATAAGCAGTTTTGACAAAATATGATTTGGGGAATTTCATCTAAATTTACTTTTGATTCTGATTATATATCATTGATATAAGGATTTGTGAAGATTATACCAAGGGTATGTACATAAACATACACAAGGTATGAATGAAAAGTGATCATATTTTTGATTCAAATTAGGCCGAAACGGCTCTGAGCAAAACAATTCGAAACGATGGCAAAAAGCATATAAACAAGTTTGACGTTTCTATATCCCAGGGAAAAATGGAACAGAACAACGAGAGCCGACACAAGTTTTTTTTCAACGCACTTTTTACGCACATTTCGAAGCAAAAAAGAACAATTGTTTATAAGGTACTTTTGTTACTAAATTTTAAAAAGTTTTGTTTATAATATCTTTTTTCCCGTAATAACAAATCGATACAGTTCGCATACAACTTAATTAAGACCATTTATCCACGGGGGAAAGGACCAACACAAGAGCTGTACAGCTCATCACGGCGAACCGCTGTTGTGCCCCTGTTTAAGAACTACATGCAATTTTTTTGGTTATTTTTTGGGCTGGTTAATGTTGCCTCACCCTCAAGCAACGAGCACGGATCATGGTGGGCCTCGAACATCCGACCTTTCGATTGAGAGGCGGAGACGTAACCACTTCACCACCGCACAACTTAACATCTAATCAAGTGAGCTACGACTCCTGAACAATAGTTAATGTAAACTAATATGACAAATGAAATTTTCAAGGCTAATAGTTGACAACAACTTTTGGAATTACTAAGATTTAGCAAGATGCCTACGGATAGTTTTTTGGCAATGATCTATTTAAAAATCCCTGGTTGACCTCCATACAACAAAAAAGCTTATCATACCATTCCATACACAAAATTCATCTCATGAACTTTTATGTAAAGATTTTATGGGAAAAATGTTTACCGGGTTGATCTGCATACAACAAAAATGCGTATCACACAATTCCATGCAAAACAATGCTTACCACACAACCCTATGCATAGGTATTTTCGAAAAAAAATTCATCATACTTTTTCTACTAATGATAAATGTACGATAAGCGTTTTTTCCATAAAAAAAACTAAAAATCTAAGGAATATTTTTTTAAAATTCTCATTTTAGTAGCTAAACCAGTTTTACCAACAGGAAAGTAAGGTTTTCCAAAAACATTTTGCATACAAAGTTTTCAAATTTTTGCTTATAATGTAGTCCAGACACATTCATGATACATAAAAAAGGCAAGTGTTACATTGAAGGTGCTCTGTGACTTCAAACTTTTCAGTTTTAGCTAATAAGATATAACCAAAATCTAACCAAAAAAAAAAAACAGACCACAAACTTCAACGTCTGAGTTGTTCGAAACAAAGGCCTTGTAGCCATTAACAAAAAGCTGCTCTTTTTGTTATAATTTTGAGTGAAAATGACTTTTTTTGCTGACTTGGCATCTAGCAATACGTAGTAATATCTCCGGTTCAAGACCGTTTATGATGTTGGTTATCTTATTTGAAAATTTTTTCGTGCTTATGTTCAGGGTGAAGCAACTATAAAGCAAAACACTAAAAAATATATATGGAAAGAATACTTGCCATACGATTCCATTGTATGGGAAAACTGCTTGTCATGCAGTTCCATTTTATGGAAAAAAAGTCTTTTTTTTTCCGTAATATGGAATTGAATGATAATCTTTTTTCGTCAACCCGCGTTTTCTGGGCAATATTCTCTGTATACCTGGAATGACTCCACAGATAAACTTTGATTCTCAATTATACCATAACTATTGGCTCAAATTCAGTTTTTTAAATGCATCAAATGATTTTTTTAAATCTCAAATATAAATCTTTTTTTTATTACATTTATTATTTCATGATATTACTGCTCCATAGACCTCAAAAGGCAGTCGAAATATTCAGGTCTCCGCTCTTATACGCGCCATCTTTTTACATGTAAAACATGGTCCCTGAAACTGTTATAAGAATGCCGTAAAACTTATAGATTAGATCAGTATGTACCCTATTAATCCTTTTTTTTAGTTATGCTGACGAGGGGTAAATCTGGTGATTTAAAAACTAAACGCGCTTCATCCTATGTATATTGAAAAACAACTAGAATAAATTATAAAATCGTTGAAAGAATTTAATGTCATCCTAGAAAACTGGGGGGGGGGGGGGGGGGACAATCAGAAAGGAAGAAGTAACTATCATTTTAGTGTGAAGTTTTGTGGTTCAATGGCTCCTTATAAGAGCAAACTACAAAGTTTCATTTTGACCATTAGGTTACAAGTAAGACCCATATATCTAAAAACCGACAATAAAAACAGCTTCCCAGTGTTGTGATTTGTTTTTAGTTTGTTATAATGACCTTCGGTATTTTAATTAATACCAGTTTAGTTACGACCATCGGTCGATATGAACGGAAGTTCAGTTGTCCTTTTTAACGTCTTAATTCAACTACTTCCTTTTATCGTTTTAACAATTAAGCTTATGTACATACCTTGTACATAGACACTTAGAATTAGAATAGTTTATTATGGCGCAGTCAAATGATTCGAACGTGCGTGGAATTTCCCCCTTTTGGCCTAATCACACCCTAGAGCCACCGCATGCCTGGACCCAATGGAGCGACCAATTCCAATTGGCGATCATTGCGAAAAAAAATCTGGATTTAGAGAGCCTACATGGACCAGAGATACCGGAGACGCAAATTCCAATTTCGGAACAGGCGACTGGCAGCGAGTCGGACGCGGAAAAAGCCAACAGAGAGAGCAGGAACAAAAGCACAATGAAACAACACGAATCCGCAGAAGAGAAACGGATCAACGAAGAGAAAAGAAAATTTAATGGAATGAGACGAACGGAGGCGGACAAGAAACTGCGATCAATTTTATTTTTAGCCCTAAGGAGCAAAGGAAAAAGAGTTTTTACACAAAAGAACCCGAGAGTCAAGATTCTAGCAATATCGTTCTCTGAGTTCTGGACTCTACTAGACGCAGCATTTAACAAACCGCCCAATACTACGTTCGAAAGATATAAACTTCTAAATCGAAAACAAAAAGATCGTGAGTCGTACGAACAATTCTGGGGAGCACTGACGGACCTAGCCAGCACGTGCAACATCAAGGAATCCGACGAGGCAGAATGGATAAGGGATATCTTTATTTGCAATATGAAGAACACAGACACCCAGAGGAAGCTACTTTCAGCTACCATAAGCCCGTCGGAAGCACTTAATCAAGCCCTAATCGATGAAAAAGGATATTTTAACCACCAGAAACTGACAAATATGTCACGGTCATCGACCAACGGGACAACTTTTAAATCTTTTAGTAACCACAATCATATCAAAAAAGAACCAAGCTTAAACATCGAAAGGAGTAACTCATGCATGAAATGCGGAAATACATTTACGAAAGGGCACTTAAACGTTTGCCCAGCGAAGGACATAACCTGTAAAAATTGCGACTATAAGGGACACTTCGCCAAATTATGTAATTCACGCAATAAGAGACCAACTGTAAATAATGTATCAAATAATTTCGTAAATACTGAGAATTGTACATACACACCTCCGGAAAACTCGTGGATGGAAGAAAAAGAATCATGCGACGTGATAAATGCGTGGAATGAGTACGGACAGAGTGACGATGACGACTTCTCGGTGTTGAGTGTCAGAACTATTTACGACAATAATGGTCTTGAAACAAAGAAACTCCTGAACCTAGGCATTGGCTGGGACATGATTGTAAATATGAACATACCAGTAGATTCAGCAAGTCCTGTAAGCTTTTTAAAACAGAATGTTCTACATGAAATTAAACTAAGATACCCAAACATCAAGATACACCCAGTGGAGAAAAGAATAAAAGACCTATACTGCGGATTCACCAACGATACGATCAATATCTTGGGAAAAATAATTGTCAGAACACAGTCCAATGGGTGGATCAGCGAAGAAACCCCATTCTTCATAACCGGCGGACACGAGCGTAACATATTGGGGAACGACAATTTTTCCAAACTGGGCATAGAAATTTCGCAGAGGAAATGCCCACAACCAATCTGTATGGTCAATCAACCCATACTTGAGAGTGAGTACAAAAACTTACCTTCTTTATCAGACAACATTTTTAATGAGTTTAAGAACTTATTCACTAGAGTGGGGAAAATACCTAACGATCGGAAGGTAACCCATTTTCACACACCTTTTGAACCAATACAGTCCAAAGGGAGAAGAGTACCACTCCATTTACTCGCGGCAGTGAACGATGAATTTACAGAAATGCGACGAAGATTGCTTCATCAGTCCAATTGTAATCACTCGGAAAAAGGATACTTCAATAAAACTGGCACTGGATTCCAAGCTTTTGAATGATCAAATTTTTAAAAATAAGTATCAAATGCCGAATATCCATGAACTGATTGATAACGTGGCACTCCAAATTTCAGAAAAACCCAACGGGCGAGTGTGGTTTAGTAACTTAGACCTGAAAAACGCATATAGCCAACTTCAACTTTGCAATCAAACCAGTAAACAGTGCAATTTTAGCATAGTAGGCGGCGAAACGACAGGAACGTATCGGTTTCTAACGGGATTTTACGGATTAGGAGACATACCCAATGAATTCCAACGGGTCATGGACTCAATGTTGAAAAATATCCCGTTTACAAATTGTTACATAGACGACATCCTGGTAGCCTCGCGTGGATCGCTGGAAGAACATAAAGCAATAGTGCACAAAATTTTATCAATCTTAGATAAGAACAACATGGCAGTGAAATGGGGGAAATGCGCATTTTTTAAATCTGACATCGAATGGCTTGGCTTCAAGATCTCAGGCAATGGAGTACGACCGTTGGTCGGTAAAGCCGACGCAATAAAAAATTTGCCAACCCCGAAGAATATTTCTGAGCTTCGCTCATTTTTCGGCTCAATAAACCAATATGTAAATATCGTCCCTAATTTATCCACGTTAAGCTCCCCTCTTCGACCTCTTCTAAACAAAAAATCGCTATACAAATGGGATACCAGCCATTCAATAGCGTTTGAGAAGTTAAAAACGGATATTGTAAATATTGCAGAAAACAGCCACTTTGATATAAAAGAGAAGACAAGACTAAAAACGGACGCTTCACATAGCGGACTAGGGGCTACCCTAGAACAATTACAGGACGACCAATGGAAACCAATCGCATTTGCATCCAGATTTTTAAACAACCATGAAATGAAATATTCTACCAACAAACTAGAGTTGCTGGGAGTCGTATGGGCTGCAGAACATTTCAGAAACTACCTGTACGGAACAGAATTCCAAATAGTCACTGACCATAAAGCATTTCTATCAGCACTTTCGGCAAATCATGGCAATAAAACGATGCACAGTCGATTGACCCGCTGGGTAAACAGACTCTTACCTTTCAATTTTAAAATTTCTCATTTACCAGGAAAGGACATGGGCTTTACTGACCTTTTATCTAGACTTCCTTTGGGCAACGCCCTTCCAATTTCACATTATGACGACGAATTTGTAGTCGCTTCAATCGACAGAATTCAGAACATTTTATCGACTAAAATAGATTCTAAATTAATTACTGTAACTTCTGTAGATAGACCAACGGTCGCTGTAAATACTAATTCACGAGTTAATACAATCCCATCGGGAAACGAAAATTCAAGCGACGTGATTGGTCAGAATCAGCTGAATAGCTCGTTAGCTTTACTCAATCTCAAGATTATTGCTGCTATCATATCTTGTATCGCTCAGTCGATAAAAATTTGCCACAACAATCATTCTCGGACATAAAATTGTACTACAAATTGTCAACCAGTCGATAATTCAATATTTAATTTTAAAAGTTTTACTTTTTCGGACAAAGTCCTTTTGCATTTTTTACTTCTAAACAGACACCTCATACCACCTAACAAGAAAAAACAAGAACTCCCAATGGACAAAGTGAACGAACCCCTTTTGATTATCCCCGAAGAACATAATATTGCTCTCAAATTCAGAGACGACAGACTTCCACCCGACCACGCAGATCTCTTAAGAAGATATAAGGCCGATCTGAATTTGCCGAATTCCCCAATTCGCCCAGAGAACCACTGTTCGAAGAAATTGCTTCAGATCATGACTAGAGAAGACAAGGTGCTGTGGTATCTGATAGAAACGATAAAGAGGAATCGACCGATGGGCATACACGGGACTTACATGAAGAACTACACTAAAGACTTACACGTGAAGGATGAACTACTCTTTTTAGACAACAAACTAGTCGTCCCAGCTACCATCAGGGGAACTTTTAATTCTATGTTACACGAGACTCACCCAGGACAGTTCGGGATGAAATCCCTCGCAGAATATTTGTGGTGGCCACATATTTACCGGGAAATCTACCATCACGGGAGAACATGTACCCAATGTTTAAAAGCGGGTAAGAACATCAAAGTGATACTAGGCACCAATAATATTTCGAAACTCCCGACATTGACATTCGCGAACGAAGAAATTAAATTGGATTTTGCGGGACCGTTGGACGCTAGTTGGGGTAACAACAAATACATTCTTCTTTGTATCGACCGCTACACTAAGTTTCCTTCGGCCAAGATTGTCAATAACACCTCTACAAGAAACGTAATTTCATTCCTAAACGATTACTGTCATCTTCACGGTTTCCCAAGAAAAATTAGAGTTGACCATGGGTCATGCTTTCTTTCACATGATTTCAAAAACTTCTGCGATAAATTTAATATAGAAATCATTTACTGTACGGTCGGAAACCACAGATCCAACGGGCTAGTGGAAAGACTTGTGTACACAATTAAATCGAAATTACTGGCAATGTCATTCGAAATACCCAAACCAGCTGTAAACGATTCGATCGAGAAAATCATCTGGAATCTGAGAATCTCAAAGCAAACGGCGATCGGCTGTACCCCGTTTGAAAAGCATTTTAATAGAGTAGCAAACACTAGGTGGAAAAATCTTATGTCCAATGTTGACCATTTAGATAAAGGAAAGGCTATATTGTCCAAAGAGCGGGCTCCTAACTGGGAATTACACGACGGGGCAGAAGATGGCTATCTGGACGAGGAAAGGGACAGCACGTCGGACCCAGAAGAAAACTTGCCATTAGCTAGGACGTTTAGCCTACGCACAACCCCGGATGACACTACCCGAACGCTAGATCCACTGGGAAAAAGAAAAGCAGTAACGGGAGGTAACTTATATAGAAAGGCGTCTAACAGAAAAAATGGGGACCCTTATTTTAATCTAGTTAAGAAGGATATAATCGACTCTTCAGAGCACACAGTTACCCTCGACAATGGTCACGTTTTACGTAAATCGGATCTGGCTATAAAAGGAAAAATACTCCCGGGGCCCAAAAAGATAATAGTGAATCGGACACCCACTGGGCATAATACCCATATTCATTCGAGTTTAGCTGGGAAAAGGAAACTCTCACCACCGAAGAAAGCTGGATCGATATCAGCTGGCCACTCGAGACAAGGCACCCCGAGAACGGAGATTATCAGTTCAGGGACCAGCGCACCGACTGCGAGCTCGGCCACTCAAGACTCTCCAAAACTTTCTTCAGGTTCATCTTCCTTAAATCTAGATTCGTGGGACGGGATAATCGAGGATTATCTTGACGATGTGACCAATAATAACGTACCTCAAAACTCCTACACCGAGACTAATCAGGGCTTAAGTATTACAGGTCATGCCGAAACCCCACCATTGAGCTCAGAAGGGACAGCAAACAACGACTCACGGGAGATTGTAGTCATACACGACGCGAATACTAGTGTAGGATCACAGGACAATCCTATTATGATAGACAGTATTCCGGAACAGACGACCAGTGTGACTCCAAAGACCAGAAACTCCAGACCACGTAGAAATGTGGGCCCCCCACAGTTTTACGGTAATCGACGATTTATAGACGTGGTGCAAGAGAAAGACGACCTAGGGGCGATAACTTCTGTTTTCTCTCAGGCACCGGAATTGTCTAATTTCTCGGTCAACTCTCCTTCGGATCTTTTGACTCCATTAGCGGAGGCACCTCCCAGACAGATCCTAGTCGCAGAAACTACGTTGTCATGGTCTTCAAGAAACTCACTCCCGACGGGCAGACTTGCAGCATCAACCACGAAGACCCAACTCCTCGAAAATTCTTCGAACAAAAACTCAAAATTATCTGACCCGACCTCGAAAGACCCTTCATTAGAGATGGATAAATACAGCGAGATCTCATCAACTATAGATTCAGAAGTGAGAGCTAACCTGGATGAGTTCGAGGACCAATTCTTATAATCGTCATATCAAATCAAACTTATCAAAACAATTTTTGTAATCCATATTTTCGCCGGACTTTTTAATTTCACCTGTAGATACAATTGTACATGTTAATGTACATGTTGTGGATTAGTTTTATTTAGTTAGATACCGTATTCTGTAAAAAATTGTAATTCTGTATAGACACCCTGTACATTGCTACATTCTCTTTCAATTTGTGGATTTTATTTTGCCGCTGTATATTTACCCTCTGGGCGCAGTTTGTAAAATTTCTTCCATTTTCTGAGGGGGAAAAAGGGTGTATATAGAGTTATATAGTTAGTTTGCATTTTCATTTTTTTTCCCGGTGGGAAATGTTGTGATTTGTTTTAAGTTTGTTATAATGACCTTCGGTATTTTAATTAATACCAGTTTAGTTACGACCATCGGTCGATATGAACGGAAGTTCAGTTGTCCTTTTTAACGTCTTAATTCAACTACTTCCTTTTATCGTTTTAACAATTAAGCTTATGTACATACCTTGTACATAGACACTTAGAATTAGAATAGTTTTTTACCCAGGTTAAAATGAGCGTGATGTCTTAGCAATTTTTTTTGCCTCATTTTATAACGTTGGCTTTTTTGCGGAAAACTTTTATTGAGATGAACGTACATCTTGTAAATCGAAAATTTGTGAATAAAATTTTTTGGACGAAAACAAGTTTACTGAACCATTTCAAACAAAAACTTATCCATCTCAAAAAAGTCACTTAGATGTTTTCAGTTTTTCTGTGCAAGAGAATGTCTGGTTCACATATAGGCCAATTTGAGATTTTTGAATGGATAAAAAATTTTGAAAAAAAATATATTTTTTTTAAAAGAATTGGTTTCGCGACAACTTTTTCTCCTTCTCATATATTAAAATCCTTGAAAAACAAACAGACAATTTACATTATGAGGCCACTCTGTGCACTGGATAGGCGCATAGTTTTTTGTTTACGTATGTTTCTGGATTCCAAAGACAAGTTTTTAAACTTGTTAAATTTATGTCAAAACACTCACAGAAAATGAAAAAAGAAAAAAAAGAACAAAGTGAGCGTCCTTTTTGCGTATTCCGCTTATAATTCACAGAATGCACACTTTTGCTTTGTAAAAAGCAAAGCCAAATTCTAGTCGTGACTAGCATATTATGAAAAAATGTGTTTCTGTGGACTAGAATAAGAAATTGTGTAGCTCTTTCTTTCCTAAAATTGTCGGCTGAAGTGATTGAATACCTAATTGAATTTGCTTCGAAGACAATACAAGCTTTACCAAACCGATTTGGTGTACAAAATTGAATCAAGGATCTTGATCAAGGTGAAATAAGTAAACTGAAAACTGTTACCATTATGTTTTGTTATAACTACGAGTTTGACATTTGAGTGAAAACAAGTCGTATGGTGACCTTTTATGTTGCTATTTATATTTTATTGGTATTTTGTTTTCCAACAAACCAAAAAACTGTTCCAGCCAGCCAAAAATTAGAATTGAGTCTCCTTAAAAACTAACTTGTAATTACGCAAAAAACATAAAGCAGGCGATAAAAATAAGTCAAGTTGACAATTAATTTGCGAATGATGGGCTTAAAAATGATACTTTCAGTTTTGTTTGTTTGCTTTCAACAACTTTGCGCTAAAGTTCCCATTTTTGAGACAAAACCAGGCCAAAACAAGATTTTCTATCAGACAAATGCGTCCAGGTCTTTAATTGTTGGTGGCTATACAAGTCCAAAAAGATACTTTTACGCCAAACTGATATGGTACTTGGAGCCTATAATCTGTGGTGCCACGGTTGTTGACGAAAAGTTTTTACTTACAGCGGCATCATGTGTTCATCATCGTAAAGGTAAGCTAACCGTTTTCTATTGGAAAAGTAACAGGCTAAAACAAAACCATTTTGCAGGATGTTTTCTTTATTTTTCCAAAATTATCCACTTTTGATCGCCTTTGTGTGATATTTTTTGCAAAAGCAAACTCAACTTGACAAAATTAAAATTGAAAGATTTGAAAATTGTTTATTTGTTTTTCCTTAAAAATAAAATATTTTAAAGACAAGATTGAAATTAATGAAACAATTTATTTTGGTAGATATCAAGAAACTGATTTTTAAACTTGCATCGTAATTTTAATATTGAAATTCAACGCTAAAAAACGTGTTTTGAACTTTTCTTTCGTGGTTGAATTAGAAATCAGCAATAATCTGCATAAAAACGTAGAATCATTGAAAAATGTTTTCAATGAAATCATTTTTTTGAATTAAGCGATGATCACTTATGGGAGTTAAACTCAAGTTTTCTGGAAGCGTTGAATTTTGATTATACTTTTTGAACACAATATAGTTTTAATGTGAAACTAGCGTGTAAGGCACCTCCGTTGCTTCGAATTTTCGAGAACTCATAAAAAAGCCACATATAAGGAAAACAAGATCTGCAGCGTTTGAGTGTACTATGACAGTACCCAATAATAGGGATCGTTATTTCAAACTTTATCTGCAATGTTCTAAATCAAATTTTGAAAAACCATTAAACTTTGTTTTTTTTTATCTCCAGGAAAATTTTTAAAATGGCATAAAAAACTTACATTTAGGAAATTAAAAGCATTTGAGCAGTAATTTGCAACAACCTAACTAGGGTTAGGAATTTTAAACTGAGAAAACTTTTTAATTTAAGTTTCGAAAAAAAAAATTAAAAGCCATAGAGTTGTCGCATCTCAAAAAATCAAAAAAATGAGCGGTTATTTCAGGAGGCTCGAATTGCAAGCTTCTCAAGTGATCTGACAGCCCCTAATTAAAATTTTGGAAATTTTTGAATTTGACAAAAAACCTTAAATTTAAATTTTTTGAAAGTTTTTTTTTGAAAAAATCGCGAACAATGTCTTATCTCAAGCAAAATAAACAATTGACCAGCCAACTTGTAGGCAAGCTTCGCAAGCACTGATTTAGTATGACATCTCCCATTTCGAGGAAGGGGTTTCAAATTTCAATTAAAACTTGAAAAAAAAACTTTAAATTTAACTTTGCTGAAAACATTTTAAAAACTCACAAAAAAACGTCATATCTCGAAAGCTGAAAATTTTTGATCAGTCATGTTTGGACCTACAACTCTTAAAATTTCTCTGTCAGCCTTCAACTTAAGGATTGGGCAATTTAAATTCAAAATTTGAAAAAAAAAATTGAATTTAAGTTTTCTAAATTTTTTTTAAAAATCACAAAAATGTCATATCTCGTAAACTACGCATTATTCCATCAAAAAAACAGAAGTAAGCTTCAAATTACTCGACAGTATTATGACAGTCCACAGATATAGAGTTGGGCACTTCAAATTTTGAAGAAAAAAAATAAATTTAAGTTTTCTTTAAGTTTTTTTTGAAAAACCACAAAAACGTCATATCTCGATAACTAATAGCATTTGGACGCAATATTTGAATCTTGAAAAATCTGAGAGTACCCACACAGTGCCAACTACAAGACTAGAGATTACAAGTAATTTCAATTTTTTAAAATCTAAGTTTTCTAAAAAACTAAAAAGGAATCATAAAATACGTCATATCTCGAAAAACTACACGAAATTGAGCAGTCATATTTGTAGGCAAAATTCAC
>NW_026971728.1:0-14444 GCF_963678635.1 Symsagittifera roscoffensis
AATCAGTTTGAGTTTGAACTGTTCTTGTCTGGGCAGTCTCTTGCGAACAGTTCCAGAAGATGAACCACCAATATATAGATTGTTGGATGAGTTGTAGTTAACTGCTATGATCATTTTGTCCGTTAACGTTCCAGATAATTTATACTTGTTGCAATTAGAGATCAAATACTTGAAAGAAGAGAGTAAGCAAGGAACAATGAAAGTTGTCGGAATCAACTTGTTGATTGTTTCAGCAATGTTTTTGACAATTCTACAAGCACTTGGAAATGACCATTGTCATTTGATTGACAATGGTCAATTTTGCAAAAGTCAAGTTTGCTATTTTCCAATAATTCAAATTATTGGAAAATGAGGATAAATCGGGTTCATAACTTGTGATAAGAATCTTGAAACTCTTTCGAAACTGTTTAAAAAAGTCAAGAGACCCGTTCTTACATGGCTTCAACCGTTTAGTAGCAGGAAAAACGAAAATAAAAAATAATAAATTTCACGACCCTCTCAGTTTAATTTGCAACGATCGGCGGTGTCAAATTCCCAACTTTGGTCGCTTTCACACTCTTGTTCAGAGCAGCTTAACTTTTCAGTTTTCCTACGCTTTTTGCAAAAATTTTCGAAATTTTCAGTTGGTTGTTGTTTGCTTTTCATTAAAAGTTTAATCTTTGGGTAATTTTCAGCTAATTTATCGACTTCATCGCTGCTCAATGTAACTGCTTGACGAAACCTGATGGAGACTTCTTCTTCTTTTTGTATAATTTTACAGTTAAATAAGTACCCCTTTTCTCATGTGTCTTGATACCAGCTCGGACCATACGCTTGTCACCCTAAGAAATATCACGGACATCATCGAAATTTTCATTATCTGAGTCATGTGAGGAGAACATGTTTTTTTTTCTCAAGAAAGATCAGCAACTGTTTTGCATGAAGAAATTCAAGAAATGAAAAAGGGACTTTTTATTACAAAACAATAAAAAAATTTTACCGCCTGTGTTTATGCACAATGGCGCCTAACGTACACTAGATCCTACATGGTAAATGTATACATTGTGAAGAGCTAAGGAAAATCAATTGCTTTTTGCCCCTTAGGGTGACATTATTAGCATAAAAAATCAATTGAATGTGTAAAGTAAATTGCCTGAGTATAGTTTCAGTTACAGATACCTTAATAACCCCCAGGGTTGTGTAAAAGAACCCAAACTGCTTTCTTTCTCTAATGTAAGCCGCCATGAAAGATAATGCAATAAAACTGATTACCTTGTAGCCCGAGGTGAAACACCAATCCCCAATACTTTTCGCGTTAGTGGATAAAGTTGATATCGCACAATTATTTTAAGTACTAAAAAATTAAAAGATCTCAAGCTTGCTCATTCTTTTCGATCTCATTCTCCGACTCTGCACTTCAATTTAACGAACTTTTTCTGATTCTTAAGTATTTTGAAATGTATACACGGATTCAGATAATTTCAACTTGTGGTTGTGAAAGAACAATCTTTTACCAGACCCATTTAGCAGAATCAGTTGCAATATTTCAACAAACCAGAAATATTCGGCCTGCTCAACGCAGCCAAGTCAACGATCTGTCAGCGCCTCGTCCTACACGAGCAGACGAAGACGAGTGGGAAACTGTAAACCACATGATGCTGTCAAATCAAATATGTGACATGATGCAACTCTTTCGATTAGAAGGAAAACGTTTGAGTTAACAAAGTGATGTTGGCCAAAACTTTCCCGAATTTCGAAGAATAGATACTGCAGATATGCTTAATTTGGATCAGTCAGCGAGAAAGATCCTGTTCTCTGACGACTGTCATCAGAGCATCCCTTGTTACGAAAATCAAGAAGGCGCAAAACGAGCGAGAACAGTTTTGGGATATCAAATCCCCTTCATCACCTGACGAAACAATATCAAGATTTTGTCACCAGCACCAACAAAGAGAGTGTCTAGTCTGTCAGCGAGTCCGATTATTTTTTCGGAAAACATCCCTTTTGCTTCTGATGTCATCCTGGATACGCCTCCAGTTAACAACACCTAAGAAGAGGAAGGTTGAACAGAAGAAAAAGTCATTTGGAAAGAAAAGCTGTATCAAAAAATTTTGGTACCTAAAAATTACTCGTTTTGTATATATTTGATCCTGTAACCTATCTGACGTTCTTTTACAACTGATTGCGCTTGAATTGTTAATAGCTTGAGTCCTATGTTTACTTTAATAAGCATCAAAACAAACTAAAAAGCGTTAAATAATGAATATTTCTAGCTAATTTTCAACATAAGAACTACATAACAAATGACTGGACCCACTCGATCTGAATTAGAAATTCTGAACTAAGGGTCAATTTTTGTACAAGTTCACTTGCTTCAATTTTGCCCGGAATGAAAAATTAGCTGGTCCAATCAATTGGCCATCCATGGGCGACAAATGATTACCCCGTTAACTGAAACCCTAAGTCTTCTACTTTAGAAGTCAAGCTATTTTGAATGCGTTATAACTCAAGGATAAGAAAGTAAAAAAATCAAAATGTCTAAATTTTCGATTTTTTTTAATCATCTAATTTACTACTGAGCAACTAGTTATATCGTAGAAAAAGCGCTGCAATACTCAAGCAATAGGGTTTGACTCGATTGAAAGCTAGTAAAATCAGTTTTGGAAAAATGCAATAATTTTGTTTTTCAAAAAATATTTTGAGCATGTAGGAGTCCAGAAAAAGTCCAAAAAAGATATTTTTTTTCGATCTTCGGCTTGTTTTATTTTTTCTTATTAGATCAACAGTGTGCTTCTTTAGCTGAGAACCTACACAATGAAAAAGTTCTTTAAAAATTCAATAAGTAATTTCCAAGTAAATTTAACTTTTTTTGGGAGGGGGGATCAATCTTTTTCATTTTGCTCCGGAAACGGTTCGTAATTGTTGTTCACAGAAGATATGATAATCGATTCGCATTTTAATTGCTCACAAAATTTAAAATTGGATTTTCGGAAATCAGTTTTGAGTTCATTTTGCTCCGGAAACGGTTCGAAACGGGATCAAGGGGCTGGGTTATACAAACCATTTCCAATCGTTTTCAATCAAACTTTGACAATATAAAGTTATTCTTAAAAAGTTGGTGTTTTTTTTCATTTTTTCAAAAAACTGGGTGAAAAAATAACAAGTCTGTCAGTCAATTGAAAGCCCCCAGTGAAAAGTTAGCTACTCTGATCAATTGCCCAGCAAAAAGCAAACGTAAACGAACCTCATGACTGTGGCTCTAGGTCTACTCTATCTTGACTTATGAGTCAATGAGTGCGTTATAACTCAAAGAACAATTTTATCAAAAACATAATTTTTTAACCTTTTAAACTCTTTTTTAGCTTTTTATTTGCCAGAAAACCCATGCAATTCTTAAGCGATTTTAAACGAATTTTGTTCCTTTCACTCGGAGCGGGCTAGTTATCGGTTATTTAAATGGGTTAAAGCCTCTTGAAAAACCAAAAAACCGATAATTGAAATTGTTCAAAAGAAGTAATTAAACTGGTTGTGGATTTTATCACAAATCAGATAAGGAAGCCCAGAAACCCCCGTTTAAAACTTTTTCAGCGAACTTAAATATATAAGTTTTTCGGAAATCAGTTTTGAGTTCATTTTGCTCCGGAAACGGTTCGTAATTGTTGTTCACAGAAGATATGATAATCGATTCGCATTTTCATCGCTCACAAAATTTAAAATTAGATTTTGACATCCACACAAATTGAATTGTAAACAGAAACAAAAAATCATTGAAATTTATCAAAAATTGCAAAAATTTTATTGTAAAACAAAGTCACGTTTTACACCAGCTTCAGAACTAAAAATAGGAACATCTGTATCAACTCCAAATTTTTTAACACAAAAAAGATTATCAAAAAAAGTATCACCATTTCAAAAAGAGCCATATCAAACCATAGAACAATCCAGAGCTGTCACATACAAATTACTTTATAAAAAAAATAGTGCATCACAGAAATAACCTACTACCATACTACCCCAAAGAAAAAACGATCCAAAAAAATTGAACTTTCAAACAAGGTAACACAGTCACACAAAGCATATCAGATAAACTCCTAAAAAGTCCGCTGCAAAACAAAGAGCAAATTGTAAACTACAAGATCAATTTTTAACCTCAAAAAAAGTAAAAAAAAATCACAACAGCTCCAATCGAACAGAATTTTTTTCAATATTTATGTCTATTTTTCATTAATTATAGTTCTCAAAAACAATCATTGTAAAATTGACAAATCAGATCTTTTGAAAGCATCTCACTTTTTATTCAAAGCCACTGCTTTTATTTGCAGACATATATCCAATTTGAAATAGAGCTAAAACTTAAACTCAAAGACCTCCAGCTCAAAAATAAGCAAAAACCTTATAATTGATTTTTTAAACAAACATAATAAACAAGTTTTATCTCTTTCTATCAATCAATCCAATAATGAAAGGTAATTGACCAATCAGATCTTTTGAAAGCATCTCACTTTTTATTCAATGCCACTGCTTTTATTAGCAGACATAACTCCAAATTGAAATAGAGCTAAAACTTAAACTCCAAGACCTCCAGCACAAAAATAAGCAAAAATCTTATAATTGATTTTTAAACCAACATAAAAAACAAATTTTATCTCTTTCTATCAATCAATCCAACAATTAAAATTACTGGTAACATTATATCCCGAAAATCTCCAGAAGAAAAATACTTAATAATACTGAAGTAGAAATTCTTAAATTCGAAATAACACTAAAACTAAACAACTTGATACACTAAACGTTGACACTATCTCTATCAATAAAAACTGTTCAATCATGAACCCCTCAATTTACCCATACCTAAATTACAAAAACGATAGATACACCAAAAAGACAATAGGCTGTATAAGCTTCTACAATTTTTTCCCAGGACTAGCGTACACATGTATAATTTAACTCTTTAATCAAAAAAATCAATTTCAATCTTGGTACATAATAATCCTCAGCTCGAACAGGACCACAAGATCTCCTCGTAACTCATTATGACTGCAAAAAAAACCAACGAAAAACGCTACACAAGTATCCAATTAACCAGGTCACACAAAGCGAATCTGAGCCACAAGAAACGAAATCAATAAAAATTTTGTTCTCAAGTTTCAAACGAAAAAAAGTCGATATTGAATCAATCTAACAAAGTTATATAAAAAAGTCACTGCGTCTTGATCCTGAAGACTGTTAAAATGAATTAAATTGTCTAAAGATCTAAATGAGTTTTTTAAAAAATAAAAAATTCGTAATCTTTCATGTTTTTCCAGACTCCGCGCACTAAGCACATTTTGAACAACACCGGGGTCATAAACAATTTGATGAAACTTTCCCTGATCACGATGCACACGGACAGTTAGCTTATGAAATCCATAATAAAAACTGGATACCTCATATCGGATTAAATATCCCATCAAGCTTTAAACAAACACAAAAAAACTCAGGTTATCAGAAAATAATGTTTTTTGATTGGAAAACCCATCAAAAAAAAGTACATCTAAAAAATCATTTAAAGGTGTCACCATGTAACATCAAGGAAATTGCTTACCTTGTAAAAAAAATCAAGGATATTTCGATCTCACCATTGTTTGGTTTCCCGAAGACAAGAGTACCATATTCCATGTTGCTAAAATTCAAGCTCTAATGACGAAAAATCACAACAAAAAAAAAATCATCGAATCCATACCATTTGATCAGTTACACCCTGATAGAAAACAATCAAATCTGAAGCCATATAAATTTACGCAAGAAAGAGAAAAAGTTTAACACGATTTCAAAAAACCCTGAAACAGAATTAGCATGTAAAGATTCAAAAATATTTTTCTAATACTATATCCAGAAAAAAACAATTTTCAGGATTCTACTGTGTTGAGGGCAATTCCTGAGGAAGTCAGAACTCGACAAGCTCTGCAGTATTGACCGTCTGAAGCAGCGGCGTCTAGCTGAGAATCTTGCTGCTGCTGGTCATTGGTTTGTTTCGGTTTCAAGGGTTTGGCTTTCTCCGCTGTTTTTTTGACGACTGCCCATAATTCAAGGTGGTCTCCTTTTTCCCATCTGTCACAAAACTGTTCTATGGATGGCAGGTTCTGCTTTTCCCCGTTCTTTTGTTTGACGGTAGCAAGCACTTGGGAAGCATCATCAGTTTTGTCCATGCGTCTTCGTCGTTCAGCAAGGGCATCATGGAGTTTTTTTTTGAACTTATGATGAGCTCGTTTTGAGATTTAATCAATGTTGCCTTTTTTAAGGTCAAGACTTCATCGCTACAGAGACAAGCTAGCATAGCACTCAACTCAATCGTAGGATTTTTCCAACATCAATCAAGAAAATCCTTCTCGATGCACAAATTAGTGAATACATTAAAAAGCTATCGACAAAATTAAAAACTGTAAGACAATACAACTACTACACACACAGCAGCACCACATTTACGCATTTCATAAATTCAATATTTCTCACAAATAACAACACAAAACTATAGAAATGTACTCTCCGCAGCATAACGCATGCGTGCACAAAAATCAACGATACACACCAAAGCCCCATATCACATAAAGCCTACCAGCCACAAAACGTTGATCAAACAGATGAACAAATCATAGAACAACATCACACAACAATCTTCCGTGCTCATAACAATCATCTTTGTTGCCCATGATGAGCCGTTAGATTGGATCCTATCCTCCAACCTCCACTTGTATCTCATGTATTCATCTCAGACCTCATCTTTTCTCCCCTACCCCTTTTTAGCCCCGTTTTTTCATCTAACTCAACACACATGAATTCTGGTGACTCAAAATAAAATGTTTTTGACGCTAACTCCACTTTCAATAACCCTGCATTTGATAAACCCACTGAAATTTTAGATTACGAGCCAAGTCCTACTTAATTTTCACAACCACTTTTTCAACAAAAAACTCCCCCAGCCCAAATTCCACTTCCAGCTCGTCACACACTGATGCTACCCCTACTCTTTTTTTTCCAGTCATGCCTCCAATGTTTACAGTCCGGTTGACCAAATTGAGCATTATCTTGACGATTTCAATAATAATCAACAACAAATCCGCAACACTAATAATCCACTCACTATTTGATCAGTTTACATTGATCGAAAACAATCAAATCTGAACCCATATAAATTTATACAAGAAATAGAAAATAATTTAACACGGTTTCAAAAACACTTTGAAACAGAATTAGCATGTAAAGATTCAAAAACATTTTTCACACAAAAAATTCAGAAATACAATTTAAATACCACAACGAATTTGACTTGGAAAAGGAAAAACTCATAATCCCTATTTCACGTTCGAATCAAAACAGAGAATATGAACAATACTATATCTCAATCACATTTTACAAAACAATGTAAACACTGAAGGAAAACTTCTACCAGTAAACCGTGACAATATACGTGTACAAGATCTATCACTAATGAAAAACACATATTTTAGCGCAATTCACTATGACAATAAACTTGATATGGAACTTGATTATAAAATTTTCAGGAAATGTCATATTCGAACTCGGAACACTGCATCCTTTATGTGAACTAGAACGAACGCAAATATTTCATTCTTACAATCATTAGCAGTTCTCGAAACACCCTATGCAGGATACCTACTATCAAGTAACCGCTCAAGTTTTATTGACTACGAACGAAATAAAATTTGGTATTAAAAATGCAAAAAGCAAATCTTACAGCAATACGTATTCGAAGACAAAAGATGCTAATAAAGAACACCATTATTTTATAATGTTAAATTAGTTTTCTAAACAACTTATCAGAAAGAACATATTTTTGGGTTACATATGTCCGCAGTGGATTAGAATATAGCCAAAAACTAGTAATCTTATTATCTTCTCACATCATACCCTATTTAAAAGTACCTCTGACAATTTCACCCGAAGGCATCCATGCAAGAGCTCCTAACCATAGTATAGATCTAATATCTATAGGCATATACTCCAAATCAGAATAACATATCACTTTCGTTAAGATTAGTTTCAAGAACAAAATTGGACACTATCCAACGTCAATTAATCGACCAAATCCAGAAACTTGCTGAAATGGTCGGTTTCTCCAATATCTATTAACAAGATCACAGTGGAGATTTTAAAAACATCTAAGATTAATTTTATCTGAATGAAGAAAATTACCGCCATTCAATATCTTTATTTTTTAGATATAAAAAAAAACTTCTACCATTTCTAGGAATGCCCTATTACATCTTAAGGGAATCTACAACACATGCGCAATACACACACACAAATCAGTAGACAAACTAGCAAAGCACCAACCTTATTCGCAAACTTTTTGGATTTTTTCCACATCAATTAATAAAATCCTTCTCGATGCACAAATTAAGGAATAAATTAAAAAACTATCGACAAAATTGAAAATTGTAAGACAAAACAACTACTAAACCCACAACAGCACCACCTTTACGCATTTCATAAATCCAACACTTCTAACAAATAACACCACAAAACTATAGAAATGTACTCTCCGCAGCATAACGCATGCGTGCACAAAAAACAACGATACACATCAAAGCCCCAGATCACATATCGCCTACCAGCGACAAAACGTTGATGATACAGATGAACAAACCATAGAACAACCTCACACAACAGTCTTTCGTGCTCATAACAATCATCTCTTTTGCCCTTGATGAGCCGCCAGATTGAATCACTCAATCGTTCACTTTCCTATCCCTCCAACTACCACTTTCACCTCTTGTATCCATCTCAGACGTCATCTTTTCTCGCCTACCCGTTCATAGCCCCAGTTTTTAATCTAACTCACTACACATGATTTCTGATGACACAATTTAAAATGTTTTTGACGCTAACTCTACTTTAAAAAACCCTGCAATTGATACACCTTTTGAAATTATAGATTAGGAGCCCTGCCTGACTAAATTATCACAACCACTTTTTTCAACAAAAACTCTCCCAGCCCAAATTCCGCTTCGAGCTCGTCGCACACTGATGGTACCCCTATTCTTTTTTCCTTTTTCTCGTCATGCGCCCAATGTTTATAGTCCTGATGACTAAATTGAGCATTATCAACAACAAATCCGCACAACACTAATAATCCGCTCACTATTCATCAATAAGCCCGTTCCGTTTCAACCTTAGATTCATCTACATCGCCTATCCGCAATACCCCCACCCGCGCACAATGTATCCTTATGAAAAACAAGTAACCCACACAATTTTCATTTAATCGCCCGTCATCACTTCGACACCTTCAGAGTAATCACCCCCGTCACATTGATACATTTATTTTTTTAGTTAGAAACCCTCCCTTCTTACACCAATACACAAAACATAACGCAGAAAAAAAGGCACAACAAGCCCAATAAGTCGATGAATTTTCCGTTCACCCCACACTTTCTCGATCTCCTTCTACAAAATTTCTAACCCACTGAAAATTCATTTGGGAGAATTTATCGACGACGATGGAGTTGTTTGTGACACAATCATTCACCAACTTACCACCGCACTACACTTCAGTCAAACTACGAACATTAGCTTATCACAAACGCTTAACCACTTCATTGCAAAAAAATTTATTCAGTTTTCATTGCCACACTATGATCACACAGTCCTTCAAAATATGGAAGACTCAACATATGATTACAATGAACCCGCAGTAAATTGACAACTAACCAAAAAAACTTTCATTAAAACAGACTACGGAAACCCTCACCACCGCTAAATGTTCATTAACTCCAAGTACACGTCATCAAACTTTCTTAACTTCAAATATTGCTTCAAAACTACTAGTCTAAGCAGCATCCTCTTCAATTATGATCCCGTCCAACAGATGTGATTGTTTAGCCCCCTCAAGAATAAATTCTCTCTTGAAGACTCCTGCCCCAAACTATACTGCATGAATATATCCAACCAGTTGAATTGCCCTTTTGGAAATTATTACGGATTAAATATCCCATCAAGCTTTAAACAAACACAAAAAAACTCAGGTTATCAGAAAATAATGTTTTTTGATTGGAAAACCCATCAAAAAAAAGTACATCTAAAAAATCATTTAAAGGTGTCACCATGTAACATCAAGGAAATTGCTTACCTTGTAAAAAAAATCAAGGATATTGCGATCTCACCATTGTTTGGTTTCCCGAAGACAAGAGTACCATATTCCATGTTGCTAAAATTCAAGCTCTAATGACGAAAAATCACAACAAAAAAAAATCATCGAATCCATACCATTTGATCAGTTACACCCTGATAGAAAACAATCAAATCTGAAGCCATATAAATTTACGCAAGAAAGAGAAAAAGTTTAACACGATTTCAAAAAACCCTGAAACAGAATTAGCATGTAAAGATTCAAAAATATTTTTCTAATACTATATCCAGAAAAAAACAATTTTCAGGATTCTACTGTGTTGAGGGCAATTCCTGAGGAAGTCAGAACTCGACAAGCTCTGCAGTATTGACCGTCTGAAGCAGCGGCGTCTAGCTGAGAATCTTGCTGCTGCTGGTCATTGGTTTGTTTCGGTTTCAAGGGTTTGGCTTTCTCCGCTGTTTTTTTGACGACTGCCCATAATTCAAGGTGGTCTCCTTTTTCCCATCTGTCACAAAACTGTTCTATGGATGGCAGGTTCTGCTTTTCCCCGTTCTTTTGTTTGACGGTAGCAAGCACTTGGGAAGCATCATCAGTTTTGTCCATGCGTCTTCGTCGTTCAGCAAGGGCATCATGGAGTTTTTTTTTGAACTTATGATGAGCTCGTTTTGAGATTTAATCAATGTTGCCTTTTTTAAGGTCAAGACTTCATCGCTACAGAGACAAGCTAGCATAGCACTCAACTTAATCGTAGGATTTTTCCAACATCAATCAAGAAAATCCTTCTCGATGCACAAATTAGTGAATACATTAAAAAGCTATCGACAAAATTAAAAACTGTAAGACAATACAACTACTACACACACAGCAGCACCACATTTACGCATTTCATAAATTCAATATTTCTCACAAATAACAACACAAAACTATAGAAATGTACTCTCCGCAGCATAACGCATGCGTGCACAAAAATCAACGATACACACCAAAGCCCCATATCACATAAAGCCTACCAGCCACAAAACGTTGATCAAACAGATGAACAAATCATAGAACAACATCACACAACAATCTTCCGTGCTCATAACAATCATCTTTGTTGCCCATGATGAGCCGTTAGATTGGATCCTATCCTCCAACCTCCACTTGTATCTCATGTATTCATCTCAGACCTCATCTTTTCTCCCCTACCCCTTTTTAGCCCCGTTTTTTCATCTAACTCAACACACATGAATTCTGGTGACTCAATATAAAATGTTTTTGACGCTAACTCCACTTTCAATAACCCTGCATTTGATAAACCCACTGAAATTTTAGATTACGAGCCAAGTCCTACTTAATTTTCACAACCACTTTTTCAACAAAAAACTCCCCCAGCCCAAATTCCACTTCCAGCTCGTCACACACTGATGCTACCCCTACTCTTTTTTTTTTCCAGTCATGCCTCCAATGTTTACAGTCCGGTTGACCAAATTGAGCATTATCTTGACGATTTCAATAATAATCAACAACAAATCCGCAACACTAATAATCCACTCACTATTTGATCAGTTTACATTGATCAAAAACAATCAAATCTGAACCCATATAAATTTATACAAGAAATAGAAAATAATTTAACACGGTTTCAAAAACACTTTGAAACAGAATTAGCATGTAAAGATTCAAAAACATTTTTCACACAAAAAATTCAGAAATACAATTTAAATACCACAACGAATTTGACTTGGAAAAGGAAAAACTCATAATCCCTATTTCACGTTCGAATCAAAACAGAGAATATGAACAATACTATATCTCAATCACATTTTACAAAACAATGTAAACACTGAAGGAAAACTTCTACCAGTAAACCGTGACAATATACGTGTACAAGATCTATCACTAATGAAAAACACATATTTTAGCGCAATTCACTATGACAATAAACTTGATATGGAACTTGATTATAAAATTTTCAGGAAATGTCATATTCGAACTCGGAACACTGCATCCTTTATGTGAACTAGAACGAACGCAAATATTTCATTCTTACAATCATTAGCAGTTCTCGAAACACCCTATGCAGGATACCTACTATCAAGTAACCGCTCAAGTTTTATTGACTACGAACGAAATAAAATTTGGTATTAAAAATGCAAAAAGCAAATCTTACAGCAATACGTATTCGAAGACAAAAGATGCTAATAAAGAACACCATTATTTTATAATGTTAAATTAGTTTTCTAAACAACTTATCAGAAAGAACATATTTTTGGGTTACATATGTCCGCAGTGGATTAGAATATAGCCAAAAACTAGTAATCTTATTATCTTCTCACATCATACCCTATTTAAAAGTACCTCTGACAATTTCACGCGAAGGCATCCATGCAAGAGCTCGTAACCATAGTATAGATCTAATATCTATAGGCATATACTCCAAATCAGAATAACATATCACTTTCGTTAAGATTAGTTTCAAGAACAAAATTGGACACTATCCAACGTCAATTAATCGACCAAATCCAGAAACTTGCTGAAATGGTCGGTTTCTCCAATATCTATTAACAAGATCACAGTGGAGATTTTAAAAACATCTAAGATTAATTTTATCTGAATGAAGAAAATTACCGCCATTCAATATCTTTATTTTTTAGATATAAAAAGAAACTTCTACCATTTCTAGGAATGCCCTATTACATCTTAAGGGAATCTACAACACATGCGCAATACACACACACAAATCAGTAGACAAACTAGCAAAGCACCAACCTTATTCGCAAACTTTTTGGATTTTTTCCACATCAATTAATAAAATCCTTCTCGATGCACAAATTAAGGAATAAATTAAAAAACTATCGACAAAATTGAAAATTGTAAGACAAAACAACTACTAAACCCACAACAGCACCACCTTTACGCATTTCATAAATCCAACACTTCTAACAAATAACACCACAAAACTATAGAAATGTACTCTCCGCAGCATAACGCATGCGTGCACAAAAAACAACGATACACATCAAAGCCCCAGATCACATATCGCCTACCAGCGACAAAACGTTGATGATACAGATGAACAAACCATAGAACAACCTCACACAACAATCTTTCGTGCTCATAACAATCATCTCTTTTGCCCTTGATGAGCCGCCAGATTGAATCACTCAATCGTTCACTTTCCTATCCCTCCAACTACCACTTTCACCTCTTGTATCCATCTCAGACGTCATCTTTTCTCGCCTACCCGTTCATAGCCCCAGTTTTTAATCTAACTCACTACACATGATTTCTGATGACACAATTTAAAATGTTTTTGACGCTAACTCTACTTTAAAAAAACCCTGCAATTGATACACCTTTTGAAATTATAGATTAGGAGCCCTGCCTGACTAAATTATCACAACCACTTTTTTCAACAAAAACTCTCCCAGCCCAAATTCCGCTTCGAGCTCGTCGCACACTGATGGTACCCCTATTCTTTTTTCCTTTTTCTCGTCATGCGCCCAATGTTTATAGTCCCGATGACTAAATTGAGCATTATCAACAACAAATCCGCACAACACTAATAATCCGCTCACTATTCATCAATAAGCCCGTTCCGTTTCGACCTTAGATTCATCTACATCGCCTATCCGCAATACCCCCACCCGCGCACAATGTATCCTTATGAAAAACAAATAACCCACACAATTTTCATTTAATCGCCCGTCATCACTTCGACACCTTCAGAGTAATCACCCCCGTCACATTGATACATTTATTTTTTTAGTTAGAAACCCTCCCTTCTTACACCAATACACAAAAAATAACGCAGAAAAAAAAGGCACAACAAGCCCAATAAGTCGATGAATTTTCCGTTCACCCCACACTTTCTCGATCTCCTTCTACAAAATTTCTAACCCACTGAAAATTCATTTGGGAGAATTTATCGACGACGATGGAGTTGTTTGTGACACAATCATTCACCAACTTACCACCGCACTACACTTCAGTCAAACTACGAACATTAGCTTATCACAAACGCTTAACCACTTCATTGCAAAAAAATTTATTCAGTTTTCATTGCCACACTATGATCACACAGTCCTTCAAAATATGGAAGACTCAACATATGATTACAATGAACCCGCAGTAAATTGACAACTAACCAAAAAAACTTTCATTAAAACAGACTACGGAAACCCTCACCACCGCTAAATGTTCATTAACTCCAAGTACACGTCATCAAACTTTCTTAACTTCAAATATTGCTTCAAAACTACTAGTCTAAGCAGCATCCTCTTCAATTATGATCCCGTCCAACAGATGTGATTGTTTAGCCCCCTCAAGAATAAATTCTCTCTTGAAGACCCCT
>NW_026971729.1:0-16923 GCF_963678635.1 Symsagittifera roscoffensis
AAAAGTCAATCCAACTCCTATGAAACCATTTCCTATGAAGCTGTACTAAAAACGGTTATTGTTGAATTTAAAATCCCCTTTTTTTCATTACAACGTTATCTGAAACTACAAGACTGAACCATGTGAAGGAACGCTATAAAAGCTTAAAAATTGAAAAGCGTGCATCGACCCTTGAATGTATCAAAAATTTTTGACCAGTTCCAGACGGCTGAAAACAAGTAGAAAAAACTGATGGTTGACGTTAAACAGTCGTCAAAGGAAGTTTTGTCAATTTGTTTTGGCGGTATACCTGCGAATGATAAATCTCTCAAAGCTCAAAAAATCTGTTGGATTTTTTGAGCTGTAAGAGTGATTAAATAGGACGGAACCTTGAGTTGGTTATTCTAAATAAAAAACAAGTTATATTTCTTACAGAATTGTTGGAAAATTTTTTATGGAAACACTGTTCCCAATTGCAAGACAGTTGCTCTCGCAAAGCTGAAGAACTAAGTTTCTACAATATGACCATCGATCATAAAAACGGTCTAGAAATAACAGCTTAGAAAAAAGAATTTATATACATTTCCATACAGTTAACTCGCATCATCTAAGCTGTCTTTTTTTATTATAGATATTTTGATTTATTAATGAAATATTTCAATTAATAAATGTTGTGCACCCCTGGTGCTTAAAATTGCGTGTAAGTTAATATTTTCTGTTTTCTCACTGGAAACTGCACTTTAATTGTGTCTCAATAAAAAGAGAGGGTTTGCTTACAGACCACTAACTTTCTGGTATATAAGGGGGGGGGGTTCCAATAAGTGTCCCATGTTGAATCTGTTAAACTTATGCAGAGTGTTGCTTCATTGCTGTCGTGATTTAGTGTTAAACAAGATAGATCAATACGTTGCAAACTTTTAATTTTCGTTCAATTCAGACAGTTTTGAGGAGTAGGTTTAAAAGCCATTAGAAACCTAAGACACCTTCTTTAATTATTAGGTCCAAGCCAATACTGTTTTGATGTGGAACATTAGAATTGTTACTTTGGTCACATTTTTCTGTGCCACCCGAACAGCAACCGGTTGTCCTTCTTCCTTGAAATTTCTTTAGATTTCCTCGAAATCTTGAAAAAGCGTTCTGCCGAGTTGTTAAGGTCTGTACAGAGCTAAAAAAGGCAATTCCAGCAATTAAAAATAGCATAAGAGTATGTTTGATTCATTCAATAATGTACTGAGAGTATCAAATGATCATCGATATCATCAATATTAAAATATTTTTAGAAAAAATCTCTACGTCATCAGTTGTAAGCATAGAGGCTAAGCGGAGCTTTGCAGCCCTTGCAGTACATACAAAACAAACATGAAAAATAAGCAAAAAATCAATCAAGGCAAACAAACATGTCTAGCCGAGTATTTGAATAACAATTTAGCAATGATTCAAAACTTGCGAACTGAAAAACAAGCTTACAATCTTTGAGTGGACGCAAAAAATTTATGGTGATAGGCCTTAGCGAGAAAAAGGTCGATAATGCAAGATGTAGTTTTTACTTGAATTAAACTTTTCAAAATTTCGATTCAAGTTTTAGTGTTTCTCAGATCATGTTTGAAAAAAACGAGCAAAAACAGACTCCACAGTCAGAATTGCGGTACAAGGCAGACGAAACACTGCAGAAAACCAACGATATCAAAAACGGAGTACTCGTAGGCACTTATAGAATCATCCTTCGCCGACGCAAAAATAAACATCCTATCAGGAAAAAAGAAATCTTCGTGATCAGGTTTTAAGAGACCTAAAACGAACGAATGCCCCTATAGTAGAGCTGAGATGTTTTCATTTTTTTAGACAGTGTGTGCTTCAGTTTATTTTTAGTTTTATTTGCTGAATTTTTCTCTTTAAATTTGTTTTCTCATTCAATTTCAGCTAATAAATCAACCTAAAAATCAGACAATCTCAACAGAAAATCTTTGGGTTAATTTTGGTTATTTAACTCAAACTTGACGGAAAAGTAACAACTGAAATAAATTCAAGCCGACTAAACGATCAAACTGGAAAAATAATTAAGAAACTCAAGTAAATAGACTGGTTCAAAAACGGCCTATGTGAAAGAAAACACTTTAAAAAACCCTGTCTAAAGAAAATCTTCTATTTCACTGATTTTAAAACGGGAATTGCTTGTAAAATATCAAGCCATCAATAGCTTTTTCAACGAAAAAGCAACCAGAAGCGTTTGCAATAATTGTAAAAAAAATCATTTACTGAATGGGTATAATCAAAAAAATCATGGAAACTTTAATTGAGCTCCATTTAATGAACAATGGATCTAACTTGCATTTTCATAAACACATGATCAAAAACAAAAAAAGAGACAACGACATTTTTCTGAAATTTGTTTGGCGTTTTTGTATTAAATCAAAAAACAATTGACTATCCCAAAGAAATCTTAACAATTTTTGGCTAAAATGAACAAAGAAAACACTTGTAATAAACCCGGTTTGTCATTTGGTATAGCTTTGCAACACTTTCTTTCCAGCGCAAACATAATATGACAAACAAGCCGACAGAAAATGCGGTGAATAATTGCTTGGAAGAAAAATCCTTGAAATATTGTGTTGCGATCCTTGAAATATGGGAGGAGCTTGTGTATAAGTTACCACGCAAAACCAGGTACCACAATTATTTATTGTAACGATTTGACGAATGTTTTATACCATATTACCATAGCCATTTCAGTCTTAATTGAACGACTTTAAACCTTTTTCAAACGGTTACCCCAGTGTCCAGAAAAACTAGTTCAAATTAGTTGAATTTAGTTGATTTTCATTCATACATTGTATTCAGAAGAAAAGAAAGAAGCTATTATCACTATAAATTATTTGTTCTTTTGAAACTAACCCGACTAAAACAAACAATTAGACGAAAGCAGAAAGCTCTATAGAAAAAGGTAACAAAAATAAATAAAACAAGTCCCTGCCGGATTTGGTTTCCAAACCTTTTCTCAGACATGGTTGATACTTCTACTCCAAACAGCTGATAATTTGTTGGAATTGAATTTATTATGGCAAATTACGTTACGTTATAGAACGAGTAGCCTTGAGAATTATTTCGTATCTGGTTGCCTCACTGTTTATCTCAAAAAAATAATTTTTTTAATTTAATTTTAAAATTGATATATTTCAAATATGTAAGTATCTTTTTTATATCTATATATTTCATAGTCGAAAATTGACTTAATTTTTTTACTAATAGCGTTTCGACATTTTCATTAAAAGACTTTCCGCTTAACTTTCCGCTTAATTTTCCGCTTAACAAGTTGATGTCCTGAAAAAAGTTTGTTTTTCAAGGACTCGAGGAAACTTATCTTGAAAAAAAATACTTGGCAAGCTATTTTTGGCTGCGTATTTTGAGATATGTCAAACATTTCAATTGTAAATTTATTGAAATGATATAGATACGAGCGCTTCTGTAAACTTCACATTTTTTGAGTCAGTTTTTTGGACAGCAACGGTTATCAATTACAGTTAATTCAATAAAATGAGCTAATGTTTCTATTCGCTTCAAGTAAGCGGAAATGAAGAGCAGATGGGACACACGCTTCGCAGTTGAGAGTTCAAAATCTAAATATCAACGTTGAGTTTGAAATGCTCCTGCGTCGCTTAACTTTAAGGGGGCAGGACAACAGTGCCAAAGTACAATAGTGCCGGAAAAAATTAGTTCAACAGAGCCGAAAATGAAAAATTTGCTCAACAGTGCGGAAAAGATGAACAGTTTTCAACATATTAAGTGCGGCAATCAAAAATTAAACGGCCAACATTTACAAACTTGAGTAAAAAATAAAGATTTCCAGAGAGAAAATTTGCAATTTGGACGTTTTGGCGCCAAAATAATCGTTTTATTTGCAGTTGCAGACTTTTTGGCGCCAAAATTGGAGTGATTTTCTTTGATAATTAGCGTCAGTAATTTCCCGCTCTTAAGAAAATGCGTTTAAACTATTCTGAAAGTTTCCCACCTTTTTCGGCACTTTTGTACTTCGGCACTGTTGAACGCCCCCATTTTAAGCCCAACAATTTGTCAAAAGATACGCTCACCTCAACTAGCATTTTGCCATCATAAAAACATCAAAGCAAACAAAGCATGAATTTTTTTAGTAAAATATTCCGGATAACAAACTAATTTGCAATAAAGAGAGACATTACGTACGAAATTAATCGAATTAGTTAGCCTCAACTCAATTTCGAACAATTTTTTTGTGCGGGACAATTCGCCACGCATAAAAATTTTGCGTTACGCTCTCAGAATTATGAATAAACTCCTCAAAGCGTGCATAATTTAGTCCAGAACATGGCAAATTTGGCAATTTTCAAACCCCCAGAACTTTACAAAAATTAATTTGAGGTGAAATATCTTTTTACATTTGAACTCAGGTAGTCAATATCTTCATTGGGCTATAAAACGTTTTTGTTGAAAATTATTATTTCGATCAGCGAATATTGACTGAATAAAAAAACCATATCGAGCATAAATAGTCCGATTAAATAGTATGCTCTACTAAAATAGTCCGTTATCGAGCATAAATAGTCCGAATAAAAAAACCATATCGAGCACAAATAGTTCGAAAGTCGGAATAAAAATTCCATTATAAAATGCTCGCAATTCTTTTGTTTCACGCAAGAAAAATAGGCACAAGAGAATAGTTTTTGCTCTGTTGCAATTTATTTTAAGCTCAATTGTAATATAGACACACTTGCTATCTTTACGCTATGAGATCTGAGCACAAAAGAAAACCATCGGAGCAAATTCTTCCAAGATAAGAAAACTGCAATCGAAAAATCCTTCCCGAGTAAAATATTTAGTGATGGTTAAAACCCAATAGAATGCAAACACGCACCAACAAAGATACTGGCTTTTGTTGGCGACAAAACTCTCTATATAACGTTAGCCGAGATGGCTGAGCTGATATGGTTCAAACAATATGCAAGTTCAAGTTTATAAAATGATTTGCAATAAAAGCAACTTCTAAGTTCTCCCAAAAAAAACAACTAATTCGGCAGTAAAATTTTTTGTAGAAAAAAAAGTTGTTTGTACAAAGAAAATAGCGCATAATTGTCATCTCTATCTCGAGCAACAGCTGAACATTTCTCAAAAAAATTTTCTGCTTTGGAACCAAGGAGGCAACAAGTAGGTTTTTTCTTGAAATTTTCAAATCTTTTTAAAACAAGGAACTTCTGATCATCCATACCGCTTGGCCAGACATAGCGTGTGAATGGACCATAATCGTTTGTTTTGACCACTGCAACAATTTTTTTCAAAAAACGTGACCAAACATAGATACTTGGTGTAGGAAAGCTGTAGAAAATTTGATTTCGTCTTCCTCTTTTTTGCTGTTGTATGCTAGAATCCTTGTTTCTAGCACATCTTTTTTCAAGACTTTCTCTAACCTAAGTCTTTTAGACAAAACTTGCTGTGCAATTTTTTTTGTATTTATTGTACCTCTAAAGGTTTCAACCAAATGTTGTTGATCAGATTTAGGAAAAAATAACCAAAAAGTTCACAAAAAACCATCTGAAGATGCTTGCTCTACTAAATTTCTCACTGCAGGCTCACTGAAAATTTTAAGTTTTGGCTTTCACTAGCACGTTAGTTATACAACAAACGCTGGTTCTTGCAAATTTTCAGAAGCTCAGTTGTCGAGAATTTTTCAGAAATGACGAACTTGTTCAGAAATGACGAACTAATTCATGTTCGCAAATCAGCTTTATTCTTTATTTTTAACAACAACTGTCTACGACATTTGAACTTTATTCTTTGCCGAACCTAATTTTGCCACATTTTCGACATGAATATGCCGCCAAATAAGTAAATTGAAAGACTCAAAACTCAAAAATCAAAAAGAAATCATTTTGAAAAGAAACAACTAAACTACGATCTGAAATTGGAATCTAAATCACCCAAAAAGTATTGCCATTGTCATTGGCGCACAATAGTTTTTAAAACAAAGAAACCGAAACCAAGGTTTTTTTGTTTGAAAAATCAACGAACCGATCCTTATACTAACCAATCATATTGTTTACTTTTTTTTGGATTGTAAGTTCCAAAGAAAAAAAACTCAAAATCATTTTTTTTGTTACAATACAATTGCGAGGGTTCCATGTAATCAAAGGAATTACATATTGGCCATTTTACAATTTTGCCTGACACGTCAAAACGTGAATTAAGTTAAGGAGACAAAGTCAATTAAAAATGAATTCAACCTATGATGCTGTTTTTAAAGTCATAGAAACAGACGTAGAAATTTTAGCAAAAGCAATTAACCAAGCCATAAGCGATTCCGACGAAGTACAGATCATAAACGATTTCTGAACGGAATTGAAGAGCTTGCTCGACGATGCCAATAACGAAGCAGTCAAGATAATGCGCACCGGAACGGACCAGCAAGACTCAATCATTGAACGATTGAAAACTTTGAAAGTTTTGTGCCGAACGATCCAATTACAATCAAAACGATACGAGCGTACCCCCAACAACACTGCCACGTCTTCTTTAAACTCATCACGAGTAGCCAGCATTGTCTCGACGCCTTCAATAATACGACAAGCCTTGGAAAATCTTCCCCTTCGACGCCAAACGGAAAGTTTAACCCGTAGTACCACTACACAAAACGTCACCATGGACCAGGACACCCCGGACAATTTGCCACAATTTTCAGGATTGCCAGCAATCTTAAACGCTACTTCAAACCACAGATCAAACTCCGCCCAGGACAATTCAGGACTCCTACTTCGCCCCGGATCTAACAGCGACGCCAATACCTTGGATCATCGCATTCATCAACAACAAACAGAAACTCTTGGAACTCAAACTGCTCATGGAACTCACCTCCATCCTCAGTCAAACCTCTCATTGCAGCAGCCGAACGCCGACTTGTCACAAAGTTCAAACCTTCAGCCGAACCACCCAGAAGCTCAACTTCAAGGAACGACTATAGAATTGAACAATGGAACTCAACTCCAAATCGACAATCAGCAGTTGACAGCAACAGTGGGACAAAGACCGAATTCAGAAGCTCAACTTCATGAAACGTCACCGCACTCCAACCATGGAACTCAAATCCAAGTTTTCAATCAGCAGATGAACGCACCAGCAACCCAACAAAGAAATGTTTCAGCGCCAATGTTTCTTCCGACAGCAACTTCAAAAGCAGCTTAGAGTCAAATGATTGGACAGCAAATCACACACCCAATTTTTGCTCCCCAGACAGCTAGCCCCACACATGGACTATACCAGCCTTCAAGCCTACAACAGAACCAGCCTCCAAGTCAGCAACAGAGGACACATAATCCGAATAGCGCCTTTAGACCCATCTTGACAATTGGAAATCAGAATTCAACCAATCATCCCCCCACCAACGTGTTCAGTGGACACCAGACGACAGCTAAGGGTATCACAAACATCACCGGAGTACCGATACCAGCACAACCAGCACTACTGCCAACAAACCAAGGAGATCAACGAACAGCAACAAAATGGACCTCCAGCCAGCCGACCCTGACTCACCAATGTACACAACCTGCCATGCGATCGTACCAGGAATGATTTCTGGGAACCACGGCAGCATACAACCCTACGAACATGCCGACATCATCAACAACAGCCTTCACTCATGCAGGCAGCAGGGGACCAACAGGAACAACTCACCCAAATATCAACCGACCTCCCCCTCATCAACATGCAGTCCATCAACATGCAGCACATCAACATGCAGCACATCAGAACCAGCCGACTTATTTTCCGATTCAGCACCGACAGACCACAACCATCATCAAACGATCTCGAAGACATTCAGAAAATCTGTGCCCATTGTCAAATCATTCATATTCGACGGAGAACCTGAACAGTGGTTAGATTGGATAGGACTGTTCAACGCAACCATCAACAGCACCGACATGACAAACTCGGAAAAGATGACACATCTGCAGAAATTTGTATCCGGAGATGCCAAATCTCTCATCCGAGGATATGGATGCAATGGAGCAATGTATGACGCAGCCCTTCAGCGACTGGAACACGACTTTGGTAACCCGACGAAGATAGTTACATCCTTCCTTCGACGACTCGACGCCATCAGCGGCCCCAATCTACGACATACCAGAAGCTACAAGGACCTCGCCAACTTCCTACAGACAATGGTCGATACCTTCACGACACTTGGATTCCAGCACGATCTACACTCTACGACAAATGTCCAAACAGTTTTGTCAAAACTGCCTACCCCTTGCCGACTAGAATGGAATAGATACAATCTGCAATGCAACATCAGACAACCATCACTCATCGACCTCACCAATTGGTTCAACAGCTATGCCGAAGCATGCAGCGATTTGCCGAGCAACAGCAACAACAACAACACCAGAAACAGCAGCAGCAGCAACAACTACAACAGCAGCAACACTCAAGGATTATCATCCAACGGTCACACCCACCAACATGGACCATCGGATCACCGCGCCAATCAGAACAACCGGAACCAGCAACGCAGCCAGCAGCAACATAAATCTGGACAAAAGGATCAACGACGAGATTTTTTGCCCGGAGAAACGCAATTGCCAGTACCTTGGAAAATGCGAACACTTCATCGCAATGAACCCAAAGGACAGATTACAGCATGCCAGGGACCTACAACTATGTTTCAACTGCCTCAGCCCCCACAAGTTCGCCGACTGTCAATCAATGCAAACCTGCCGGACGGACGGATGCAGTAAGAAACACCACAAACTTCTGCACAACAGCAGCACCTACAACTCGACGACACAGAGGGAGACAGCCAACAGGAACTCCAGACAACATGACGACACCACCAACTGCAGCACCAGCATAAGCAGAAGGAAATCGACTCGCCACATTCCGACCCTGCCAATAACGATCTCTCATGGCAAACATAGAGTTCATGCCTATGCAATGCTTGATTGTGGAAGCAAACTGACATTGCTTAAATCATCAATCGCCCTCCAACTCAAACCAGATCTGCAGTTAGACGACACCATCCAGCTAAACCAAGCACTGACATCATCAGACACAGCTTCTACAAAGATGACGATCGCGATTTGACCCTACAACCAGCAAAAGCAGCCATTTCAACTAAATGACATCGACGTCATAATGGATTGGAACCTTTCCCAATTCAACCCTGAACTCATCAACTCCATCTGCCAAAGGAACGAGCCACTTCAACACATTCGGATAGCCACACTGCCCTCCAAAGAAATCGGAATCATCATTGGATGCGATTTCGCCGAACTCGTGGCACCTTCAGAAGTAATCCATTCAAAACAAAATGTGCCTATTGGATGGAAAACGCCACTTGGATGGTCTCTCTGTGGACGAGACAATGCAGCGGCACTCAACGACATCAACGCAATCAACTTCACGACAGACGATACACTGTTTCGCCACGTAGCTGAATGGATGAAAATTGACGCCGAAGGGATTTCAACT
Source organism: Symsagittifera roscoffensis (assembly GCF_963678635.1). Classification (NCBI taxonomy): domain Eukaryota; kingdom Metazoa; phylum Xenacoelomorpha; order Acoela; family Convolutidae; genus Symsagittifera; species Symsagittifera roscoffensis. Next base: position 9,469 of record NW_026971729.1, read on the forward strand.
GACCAACGCAGCCTCTCAACAGACGACAAGGACGCTCTCCGCATCTTGAAATCTTCAACAACCCGCTTGCCCATTGGACACTACGAAGTTGGAATGCTTTGGAAACGTGGACAACAACTGCCAAACAATAGATGGCTTGCCAAGAAGCAGCTCGACAGCCTTCTCCAACGACTAAAGAGAAACACCGAGATGGCACAGAAATATCAGGAGACCATCGACACCGACTTGCAGAAAGGTTTCATAGTCAAAGTTGATGATTCCCATGAAGAGTCAACAGGAAAATGGTACCTTCCTCATCATCCAGTGACAAACATCAGTAAACCTGGCAAGGTACGCCAAGTCCTTAAATGCATCGAGCATCTACAAAGGGGTATCACTCAACAGCAACCTACTAACTGGACCAGACCTCCTCACAAACCTTACTGGAATCGTTATGCGATTTCGCGAGGACCAAATCGCTATTTCTGCCGACATTGAAGCAATGTTCATGCAGGTCTTCGTGAGCCCAGAGGACCAGCCGTATTTGCGATTTCTGTGGAAGGACAACACGGGCCAACCCGCAACCTTCCAATACACTCGCCACATCTTCGGAGCTACCGACTCACCATGTGTTGCCTGCTACGCCACTCGACAATGTGCGAAGGACAATGCCGACAAATATCCAGCCTTGGAGCAAATCACAAGACGCAACATATACATGGACGACCTATACAAAGCCGTTTCAACACCGACGGAAGCGACACAGTTAATGAACGACCTTCAAAAATTGTTCAGCCTTGGAGGTTTCAACCTCACAAAATGGACCTCAAACTCTCAACAATTCCTCACAACAGTCAACGAGAACCACTTGGAAAACAGCGACAGCCTCACCAAGAAGGAACGACCCCTCGAAAAAGTTCTTGGAGTGAAATGGAAACCAGACACGGACGTCTTTCTTGTGGAAGCAAAGAAGTTTCACGCCATTGACAAGAAGGACTTAACGCAGCGCAAACTATTGAAGTTTGCTTCTTCAATCTTTTACCCGCTTGGAATTACGATGCCACTGACAATTCGACTACGACAATCACTTCAACTTGCCTGGAGTAATGGAGCTCAATGGGACAAACCTCTAAACATGGAGCATTTAACAGACCTCAACGATTGGATAGACAAGCGAAGCCAATTCAACGACATCTGCCTGCCCCGGATTTACTTCAAACCAGAAACGAAGATACTGGAAACCCAACTCGATGTATTCAGCGACGCCTCCGAACTTGCCTTAGCATCAGTTGCTTACCTCAGAATCAGATACGACGACGACACAACGGAACTCAAGTTCCTCATTGGAAAAGCCCGAGTAGCACCCATCAGCAGAATCACATACCAAATCTCGAGCATCAAGCCGCCACTAACGGAGCTAAACTGTCTCGTTTCATCAAAGAACAACATAACATACAAATCGATAGTACGACACTATGGACAGATAGTACAACAGTTCTTCATTGGATAAACTCCCCGAATCAACGACACCAGATCTTCATTGCCAACCGCCTGAATTTCATCATGGACTCAACATCTCCACTGGACTGGAGATACGTGCCCAGCAAAGGCAACCCTGCAGACGACGGAACACGTGGTTACAAAGCATGTGACATGACTACCGATTCACGATGGATCAAAGGACCAGACTTCTTGTTAAGACCATCATCAGATTGGCCTAATCACCCGCCAACACAACCTACAGCCGATATTCATCTGACAAACAACGACCCACAACCGCCAACATCAGTAATCGACTTCAACCGATTTAGCACTTGGACAAGAGCACTCAGAGTTGCTTCATATGTTCTTCTCTTCGCAGAAAACATCAAAAGGAAGACACGCCAGAGCCTCTCACTTCAACACCTCACCTTAAGATTCGCATGGATCTGGATCATTAAACACTCACAGAATCAATCATTCCCCAAGGAAATAGCATGCCTGACAAAGAAATCTGACATTCCACCGCGCAGCCCTCTACAACCTCTTTGCCCCTTCGTCGACAATCACGGATACTTACGTGCCAAAAGACGACTCGCAGAAAACTACCCAATACAACTCTTCATGAAGGAAACACACGAAATAAATTCCCATTGTGGAATGGAACACACCCGAAGCATTCTTCAGCAGGACTTTTGGATCATAAGATCACGCAAGCATCTGAAGAAAACTATTCGACAATGCATACCTTGCCGACGCCTTCGACAGGAACCAGTGAAGCCTCTGATGGCAGATCTACCCCTACAACGACTCCCTTTATCGGAAAACAGTTACCCCTTCCACTCAACAGGAATTGACTTCTTTGGACCCTTTGCCACGCGGAACAACGACGAGTACAGTAAGCGATACGTTCTCTTCTTCACCTGCCTCGTCACGCGAGCAGTTCATTCAGAAATATGCCAGCAAATTGACACAAACTCAACTCTACAAGCCATACGCCGTTTCATCGCTAGACGCGGTAAACCCAGGATCATCTTCTCTGACAACGGAAAAGCCTTCGTTGCAGCTGACAAGGAATTACAGGAAAGCTTTTCTGAGATTCAACACAGCTACGACTTCAACAATCAATGCCAATTACTTGAAATAACCTGGAAGTTCAACCCACCTGCAGCTCCTCACTTTGGTGGATTATGGGAACGCCTCATAAAAACATTTAAGATTGCCTTCTACAAAGTCATTGGAACACGGACACTTGACGACGAAACTCTGTCAACCTTCACGTGCGAGGTTGAAGCTACGATGAATTCTCGCCCGCTAACCCACGTCTCATCAGACCCAACCGACGACGAGCCCCTTACACGCAATCACCTTCTACTAGGACGACCAGCAAACAAATTGCCTCCCGGATTGTTTCTCCCTCGCCACACAACGGACAAGAAAACTTGGAAACAAGCTCAAGCCTTGAGTCAACAGTTCTGGAACAGATACCTCAAAGACTACTTGCCAAGCTTGACAACCCGAACGAAATGGACAAAGCAATTGGAAAATCTTCAGCAAGGAGACCTTGTATGGATACTGGAAGACCTAACGCCTCGAGGTCTGTGGCCCCTGGGACGGGTACTTCGTACTTTCCCAGGTGCAGACGGAATCGTTCGCTCCTGCGAAATTAAAACTAGCAGGGGGATTCTACACCGACCAGCAGTCAAACTCTCGCGAGTAATGGACCACAGTAACAACTAGATGACCAACATGATCAACGACAGCTAAGTACTAGATGACCATTACAATCAACGACGACGTACCATCAGCTTCAACGAACAATTTTCTAATTTGCAACCTGCAAATGGGCCCGGCTATGTCTATGGCATTTGAACTTTATTCTTTGCCGAAGCTAATTTTGCCACATTTTCGACATGAATATGCCGCCAAATTAGTAAATTGAAAGACTCAAAACTCAAAAATCAAAAAGAAATCATTTTAAAAAGAAACAACTAAACTACGATCTGAAATTGGATTCTTAATCATCCAAAACGTATTGAACTCCTTAAAACTGATTTGTGCAATGAAACTCGAATATCGACAACACCGGTATGAAGCAAAACCATCTAAAAAAGATGTTCTCTAACAGTTACGATTGTGAAATTGTTCAAGTCTCCTGCTACAGTTTATCATGAAAGAGCATTTCAGCTGGCCTAATTGCTGGTTTTCCAGCCTGGCTAGATGCCGTTCTAGCTTTTTGATGGCGACATGCAAAAAAATGATTTAAACGAAATCGCAAAAACTCTATTCCTCCACTGATTTGCCAGCCTATTGCTTTTGAAATTAAATATGTTGACTTCCTTCATTCGATTTCATACAAAATCTTAAGTAATTTTTTTTCGCTCCTAGCATAGTCCTAGCATACCCTGACTCCTAGCCGACCCTGACTCACCAATGTACACAACCTGCCATGCGATCGTACCAGGAATGATTTCTGGGAACCACGGCAGCATACAACCCTACGAACATGCCGACATCATCAACAACAGCCTTCACTCATGCAGGCAGCAGGGGACCAACAGGAACAACTCACCCAAATATCAACCGACCTCCCCCTCATCAACATGCAGTCCATCAACATGCAGCACATCAACATGCAGCACATCAGAACCAGCCGACTTATTTTCCGATTCAGCACCGACAGACCACAACCATCATCAAACGATCTCGAAGACATTCAGAAAATCTGTGCCCATTGTCAAATCATTCATATTCGACGGAGAACCTGAACAGTGGTTAGATTGGATAGGACTGTTCAACGCAACCATCAACAGCACCGACATGACAAACTCGGAAAAGATGACACATCTGCAGAAATTTGTATCCGGAGATGCCAAATCTCTCATCCGAGGATATGGATGCAATGGAGCAATGTATGACGCAGCCCTTCAGCGACTGGAACACGACTTTGGTAACCCGACGAAGATAGTTACATCCTTCCTTCGACGACTCGACGCCATCAGCGGCCCCAATCTACGACATACCAGAAGCTACAAGGACCTCGCCAACTTCCTACAGACAATGGTCGATACCTTCACGACACTTGGATTCCAGCACGATCTACACTCTACGACAAATGTCCAAACAGTTTTGTCAAAACTGCCTACCCCTTGCCGACTAGAATGGAATAGATACAATCTGCAATGCAACATCAGACAACCATCACTCATCGACCTCACCAATTGGTTCAACAGCTATGCCGAAGCATGCAGCGATTTGCCGAGCAACAGCAACAACAACAACACCAGAAACAGCAGCAGCAGCAACAACTACAACAGCAGCAACACTCAAGGATTATCATCCAACGGTCACACCCACCAACATGGACCATCGGATCACCGCGCCAATCAGAACAACCGGAACCAGCAACGCAGCCAGCAGCAACATAAATCTGGACAAAAGGATCAACGACGAGATTTTTTGCCCGGAGAAACGCAATTGCCAGTACCTTGGAAAATGCGAACACTTCATCGCAATGAACCCAAAGGACAGATTACAGCATGCCAGGGACCTACAACTATGTTTCAACTGCCTCAGCCCCCACAAGTTCGCCGACTGTCAATCAATGCAAACCTGCCGGACGGACGGATGCAGTAAGAAACACCACAAACTTCTGCACAACAGCAGCACCTACAACTCGACGACACAGAGGGAGACAGCCAACAGGAACTCCAGACAACATGACGACACCACCAACTGCAGCACCAGCATAAGCAGAAGGAAATCGACTCGCCACATTCCGACCCTGCCAATAACGATCTCTCATGGCAAACATAGAGTTCATGCCTATGCAATGCTTGATTGTGGAAGCAAACTGACATTGCTTAAATCATCAATCGCCCTCCAACTCAAACCAGATCTGCAGTTAGACGACACCATCCAGCTAAACCAAGCACTGACATCATCAGACACAGCTTCTACAAAGATGACGATCGCGATTTGACCCTACAACCAGCAAAAGCAGCCATTTCAACTAAATGACATCGACGTCATAATGGATTGGAACCTTTCCCAATTCAACCCTGAACTCATCAACTCCATCTGCCAAAGGAACGAGCCACTTCAACACATTCGGATAGCCACACTGCCCTCGAAAGAAATCGGAATCATCATTGGATGCGATTTCGCCGAACTCGTGACACCTTCAGAAGTAATCCATTCAAAACAAAATGTGCCTATTGGATGGAAAACGCCACTTGGATGGTCTCTCTGTGGACGAGACAATGCAGCGACACCCAACGACATCAACACAATCAACTTCACGACAGACGATACACTGTTTCGCCACGTAGCTGAATGGATGAAAATGGACGCCGAAGGGATTTCAACTGACCAACGCAGCCTCTCAACAGACGACAAGGAAGCTCTCCGCATCTTGGAATCTTCAACAACCCGCTTGCCCAATGGACACTACGAAGTTGGAATGCTTTGGAAACGTGGACAACAACTGCCAAACAATAGATGGCTTGCCAAGAAGCAGCTCGACAGCCTTCTCCAACGACTAAAGAGAAACACCGAGATGGCACAGAAATATCAGGAGACCATCGACACCGACTTGCAGAAAGGTTTCATAGTCAAAGTTGATGATTCCCATGAAGACTCAACAGGAAAATGGTACCTTCCTCATCATCCAGTGACAAACATCAATAAACCTGGCAAGGTACGCCGAGTCCTTAATGCATCGAGCATCTACAAAGGAGTATCACTCAACAGCAACCTACTAACTGGACCAGACCTCCTCACAAACCTTACTGGAATCGTTATGCGATTTCGCGAGGACCAAATCGCTATTTCTGCCGACATTGAAGCAATGTTCATGCAGGTCTTCGTGAGCCCAGAGGACCAGCCGTATTTGCGATTTCTGTGGAAGGACAACACGGGCCAACCCGCAACCTTCCAATACACCCGCCACATCTTCGGAGCTACCGACTCACCATGTGTTGCCTGCTACGCCACTCGACAATGTGCGAAGGACAATGCCGACAAATATCCAGCCTTGGAGCAAATCACAAAACGCAACATATACATGGACGACCTATACAAAGCCGTTTCAACACCGACGGAAGCGACACAGTTAATGAACGACCTTCAAAAGATGTTCAGCCTTGGAGGTTTCAACCTCACAAAATGGACCTCAAACTCTCAACAATTCCTCACAACAGTTAACGAGAACCACTTGGAAAACAGCGACAGCCTCACCAAGAAGGAACGACCCCTCGAAAGAGTTCTTGGAGTGAAATGGAAACCAGACACGGACGTCTTTCTTGTGGAAGCAAAGAAGTTTCACGCCATTGACAAGAAGGACTTAACGCAGCGCAAACTATTGAAGTTTGCTTCTTCAATCTTTGACCCGCTTGGAATTACGATGCCACTGACAATTCGACTACGACAATCACTTCAACTTGCCTGGAGTAATGGACCTCAATGGGACAAACCTCTAAACATGGAGCATTTAACAGACCTCAACGATTGGATAGACAAGCGAAGCCAATTCAACGACATCTGCCTGCCCCGGACTTACTTCAAACCAGAAACGAAGATACTGGAAACCCAACTCCATGTATTCAGCGACGCCTCCGAACTTGCCTTAGCATCAGTTGCTTACCTCAGAATCAGATACGACGACGACACAACGGAACTCAAGTTCGTCATTGGAAAAGCCCGAGTAGCACCCATCAGCAGAATGACAATTCCAAATCTCGAGCTTCAAGCCGCCACTAACGGAGCTAAACTGTCTCGTTTCATCAAAGAACAACATGACATACGAATCGACAGTACGACACTATGGACAGATAGTACAACAGTTCTTCATTGGATAAACTCGCCGAATCAACGACACCGGATCTTCATTGCCAACCGCCTGAATTTCATCATGGACTCAACATCTCCACTGGACTGGAGATACGTGCCCAGCAAAGACAACCCTGCAGACGACGGAACACGTGGTTACAAAGCATG
>NW_026971730.1:0-12287 GCF_963678635.1 Symsagittifera roscoffensis
AAGCCCCGTTTTTTACTTATAGAAAAAAACGGGGTCCTTTTACATATTTCGCACAAATTCACAGTCAAAATTAGCCATCTCATAGTTGTTCACGCCGTTTGAAACAAATCTTTGAAGTCGAAACGGTCAAATCATATCATTTTTGCAAAACTCGAATATTTATTTATGCGGGGTCGAAAATGCCGGTCGAGAAAGTCGAGAAAATCAAAACATACACTTTTTTGATCGAGAAAATCAAAACATATCTCTGCGCGGTCGAATCAAAAAAATTTTCAAAAAAAATTTGGTCGAGAAAGCCGATAAAATCAAAATACATCGAATTTTGGTCGAGAAAGTCGTAGCATATCTAAAATGAATCGAATCAAGTCGAACGATTTTGTTTCTGGGTCGAGAAAGTCAAAACAAACCGAAGTTCGGTCAAGAAACTCTAAACTTAACAGTTTGTGGTCGAGAAAGTCGATAAAGAAATCGAGCGTCTTGACCCGGTTGAAAAAAGTAACAGTAATCGGCGCGAATGAAGAATACATACACTTGAGTTGTGTTTCTCGGTCAATTTGTTTCCATTCGATTTTTTGGTCAAAAAAAATCCTCAGTCGATTGTTTTAACTGCGTCGAACTCTTTCAAAACATTTTTCTCTAGTTGTTTTTCCTCAATTGTTTTTAACTTTTCTTCAGTTGTGCCTAATTTTGTTAATTTTTTTCGTTCGCACCAACCTCGGTCAATTTGCTTCGGTCTGCCGGGGACTTGTGTTTCAGTCTGTCTAAATTACCAATTGCTATATCCGGGGTCTTCTCTGATATACGGCCCAAAATTCGTCCTTTTGTTATTTTGAAAATTTTATCCTAATGATTCTGATTGGATGAAACTAAGAATTGCAAAAGAAATCTGAAGCTTACTTTTAAAGATATAGGATCATTCAATGTTTTGGTATTTTTGGCACGCAAATCAAAAAAGACTACTTATGTGCTAGATTTACACGGCGAATGGGAATCTCTTCTCAAGCGCGAAGGACCAAATCCGAAAAAAACTCGCAACCGATCTTTAAACTGACAAAACTGACTAATTTTTGTATAATATAAAAAAAAAAAATTTGATTTTTTGAATACTGAACTCTGAAGGAGGTTCTTCGATCAGGAAGATTTTTATTCATTTTCCGCATCGTTTTATGGCTTATCTAAGTATTACGTGGACGAATCACCGTAACTCGAGCCGAGTGTCCTGCCCTATTTTGAGCGTCCTAAATTTGGTCTCGATAATGCATCGGCGTCGTTCCGATTGGGCTAGTGCCTCGCAATATGGTTCCAACGAAGGCCATCTTGATCATCTCGTTATTTCAATTATGCATCGAAGAATTCAACCAAAAAGTGCCCGTCAGATTCGAGAAATCAGCAGTCCAATTAAATAAAATGCGGAAACCAAAAAGACTGAGATCGGAACATTTGCTTATGCTGTTGTTCTCTAAGTGCTTTCGGGAGCTGCGTGGAAACGGCGTGTTTCCCGGTGAGTAATTAGCGCAGGCAGTCCAGAAAACAACTCGTCTTGGTGCTGGCGCACTCAATTGAAATAGGTTCATGTGAAGGGGTTTTAAAGTTTTCCTCGGTGGGGACGGGAGTGTTGTCCATGGTCAACAGCAACCACTCGCTTAACTGGCCGTGGGTCTCGACGCTTAAGTGCTTCATGGGCCGTCTCTCAACAAAACGGCCAGTCGCTTCTCCCACTCTTACTAATTAAGGCACACGCTTCTGCTTGACTCTTCACACGACTGTTGGCTCAGATGAAGCACTTATTGGCTTTCTAGTCTGTTGGATTTCTAACTATGGTTGGCTTTCCAATCTGTGGTTGCGTCCTTACTGGTTTGAATAGCCCCCATGATTTTTGTATAAAACAAAGGTTAAACTTTGATTGGCCAGAACAGTTTTACCTTTCTTTGGTAAAAACCTTGTGATTTAAATAAATAAGGTGAAGCCTTACGCCGAAACACCATCAGCTGTTCTTTAAAAAGATTTAAAGAAAATTGACGCTGCCCTCTGATTTAGCCTCGTGGAAGGCTAAGAGTTCTTTTTGCAAGGCGTGTATTCATTATGCAAGAATGTGAAAGCTAATAAACAGTTCCCGGAAGCGTAATTTATCATGATAGAACTCAAGATCTGGCGGTCGGAACGGAAAATAATTATATCAGCCTAGTTGAGGGAAGCTTACGTTTAAAACGCCAGCAACTTGAATACCTACTTCCGGTGTTACTGCCCAGGAGGGACTTTCGAAAGTCGTTTTTCGTTCCCCAATGAATGCAGCGAACCAAATTTTTGAGATATGATGGGTAGTGACAATTTACATCATGAATCTGATTTTGAGCCAAAAACAGACTGTTTGACCGGAAATTGCCCAGATCGGAAATGGGCAATTTACGCAACAATTTTAGACTGCATATTGGTTTTATGGCGGCAATAGACATTCAATACCAACCCCGAGAGAAACTGGCGACTCCTTCAAGTCTAAGCAGACTTTTGACAGAGAAAAGGAATTTAGAAAAGGGACAGCTTGGGAGCTTTTAATAGGATATGGACGAAACTTGTAACACAGAACCGTGACAGGACTTTCATCCGGACTATAGTAGAGTGACCCCGGTGACCAAGGGTTGACCATTTTTTGACTCTTAAGTTTTTAAGGCCAAACTTGCATTTAAAACCACGGGATTAACCCCCAAAAGAGGCGTATTCCCCAGGTCGACTCTTGGAAATTATTAGCAATTCAACTAGACCAAAGAAAAATTGTCCTAGAAGAAATTGGCAGTAGTAGGAGCTCATCATGGGTTTTAAGTCGCCTGAATATTTTTATTGTACGAAATTTTGTTCTCACATCGCTGGACGCAGCCTTTTGGCTTAAATGGCCGGAACGTTGTCGGGATATTTAAACAAAGTCTTTGAGACGTTACGTAATAAAGAACAACAAGCAGAAAAAATAGTACCGAGTTAGAAAGAGTTGGATCTCACAGTGAGTGAGAACAACTGAGCAAGTTAGAGAAAAAAGTCTTTCAGCAAGTGCGACACTTTTTCTGAAAGTGAGACTAATTGATTTTCACAGTTAGTTAGTAAGTGAAAGTAGTCAGGTTATCGAGAATAACGAGTTTCTCGGTGATCGAGAAATAAACGATTTGAGTTCTCTCGGGAGAGCGTGCTATTGAGCTGAAATGCAAGTAGCATTTGTGTTGAGAAATCGCAAACTTTTTAAATGAGATTTCTAGATAATATAAGAGCCCTCTGAATGTGGACTTTTAATTAACTGATTTTGGTCACTATTGGAAATTTTTGCGCTCGTGAGAGCAGACGGTGAGGGTTCTCATGTTGGATGGACCGACTGGTAGAAAAATTTCAACCAATCAGCATCGCTACGCGTTCTTATTGTCTAAAGGCTTTTCTCACAAAATCGAAATTGATATTATTTGAAAACAATAATATATTATATTAGGTGTAGATATAGTAGGTTCAGATATAATAAGTTGAGTATTTTTTCTCATTTTCATAAATCAGTATCTTTAAAATAAAAAAATTGTTCCAATCCGCGTTCGATCCGGGAATATTTTAATTGATTGCATATTATCTAATCGGTCAAAATTAACACTAATGGCCTGAGTTTATTTGAGATTTACTTTGAGATTTTTGAGGTTTCCCTGAGATTTTTGAAAACTCAATTCTGATTGGCTGACAATAAGCCAAAATAAATTTCAAGCACTCAGTCCCTCCAGCATGAGGGACGCCACCAGAGCGGACGATAGAGCCATAGGATCCGTAAAAAAGGGATCAAATAACATAGTACAGTACAGAATAATTACCAACAACTTAACCCTTTCGGGAGTGTAGATAGTAGTGAATCTCTTATCTTTATTCAGTACTCAGGGGACCATTTTGTGATGCCAATAAGTAAGAGAAAAACGGACCGCTAGAAAGCAAATCCTCTAAACCTACACGCATTGCCCAGTGTTTGATAGTAAGTGACTGTCTCCCATCTTTTATGAGCATCAGATCAGCATTCTTGAATTGAACTAGCATGCTACCAGATTCGATTGGTATTGAAAACCACAGAAGGACACAAAATTACAATTGATCCCGGATCAGGTTAAGCCACCGGAAAAAATCTTGGCTTTCGGCTTCTGACATTAGCATCCTTTTTATGGTGTTACGTAGGCTTTTAAAACGCTAAAAATGAAAACTTATCATAGTTAGTGTGGCCTAAGCAACCTACAGACCATTTTTGTATCAATCAGATAATGTTAACCAAAAAGTTAGTAATCAAAATTCGCTTCTGGGGGAAAAGTAAAAAGAGCCAAGATCAATTCTTCTTAATTTTCCCCTGCCTCTTTGGTGAGACTGAAAAACAGATGACGTGTAATCTGACCAAGTTAACATCTTCGACTCGAAACTGTTTAGAAGGATGATTTTAACTTAGTTCTGAGTTTGGATTTTCAGCCAATCAGAAAAACGATTTTTACACGCAGAGCTTAGCAAATATAATTTGGTTTGAAAGCTGGGGTAGAGTATCTTAACCTTATCTACTTGGGAAGGATAATAACATGATTCGTCTAATCTACATGTACCTGATGTTTAAAAAGCTCATAAATAAAACCTCAGCTTCCACCGAAAAGCTTCCACAAAATTTTGCCAAGAGGTTGATCAGAGAAGCTCGATTTCATCTGTGCTCTTCTGTCGTTTCACCGGAAATGCTTCTTCTATGTTTCTAACGATTGTCCATGTTGTTCAGTTGTAAAGAAAATTGGTACGCGGCTGCAATACTCAAATTTGTCTCATAAGACCAATAATTGTAGGTAAAATTGAAATTTTCACCGTAGAATTGATAATTCTGTGCAAAAATTGTGTGTGCCCGGTTTAACCAAAAAAAATGTAGAAAAATCATAAATAGGAAAAAACGCCATGCAAGTTTCAAGCAATCAGATAAAAACAGAAATTTCTATAAAAGATCCAAGATAAGTAATTTTTCATGTTTTCAAATTTTTTGGCTAGCTTCTTTCCATAAAAAGAAAAATAGTTTTTCTTTGCTTTTCTCTCAATTCTACTCAAAAATTCAGGGTTGTGTTTTTAGCCGAAAACAAGTGACAAAAATTCTGGTTAATTCAAGCTAAAATCGCTAAATGGTCTGGCATTAAGAAAGATTGGAAGCAAACTGAACGTAGACAACTCACACAAACAACAGTATGAAAAAACCAGCACTCTAAGTTCTTGCGAAATTTTTCATTTAAGCTAGTTTTTTGATTTTGAAACGTTGAAACACTCAAACATAGCCAGAGTTACACAAGCAAGGCAAAATAAATCATTAAAATTTTTTGAGTGTTTGAGAATCCTTAACTCAGTTTTGTGTATACATTAAAACATAAAACATAATGTAAGTTTTGTGTATACATGTTTAAGTTTTGCACGCACAAAAAGTTTTGCGAACAATTTTTTCTTGTAAGAAGTTCGTTTGGCTAGAAAATTCGTATTGCGCTTGAACAAAACACAAAACAGGCTTTGGCACCTTTTCGGTTTTCGACATTTTACTGAAACTTAGTGTCATTCTTATGGAAGTTGTTTGATATGTATACTTTCGACAAATTCTTTTAAAAGTTAAATATCAATTAGAACTTCTTAGCAAAACTTAGAGAATTTTGGATGAAGTTCTGTTTAAAAAAAATTAGTATATGGAAATGTATGGAGGCCAACCCGGTTAGAAGCGAAACGATCCCCCCTCACTTACAACTTTTTATAAACATTACGAAGCCAAACTGAGCTCTGGATAGGCGCACATTTCTGTGTTCCTTGCTTCCAGAGTGGTTCCAAAATGTAATTGGATTCCACCTACAAAATTTTGTGCTCCTGAAGTCCGGAGATGCTCCAAACTGTGAGTGGATTCCACCTAAAAAAATTCCCGTGGATTCTGCGTACAAATACCTGTAACGTAAATTTTGTCGGTATATTAGTTTTGTTGCGGATTCCCCAACAAGCTATATTAGATAGTGTTCCGGACTCCGCAATTTTAAGTGGATTTTGCAAACTTATGCGTATTCCGCTGACAATTTGCGAAGTTTGTTTACAATGTGCAGATTCCGCTCACACTTTGCGGATTGCATCTACACTGCGGATTCCACGACAGCTTAAGTTTCCCATGCTTATTTAAATTTGTTCATGGATTTCACACACTGTTCCGGGTTCCGCAAATATTTTTGGCGGATTCTTTAATTTTTGTTGCCGCGAAACTGCCTGTTTTGGAGCATTTTTCAGCAAACACTGTTTTAGCTATGTTTCCGTGGAATCGAAAGCAACAAATAAGATCAGATAAAAATAGCAATTTTGCTGATTCTGCGACAAATCTGAGTTTGGCCTATTGTGTAAACCGCGTACAATTCTTATGATGCAGAATTTGGCCCCATAATGAATAACTTTTCTGTTCACATGGTCCCATTGTTACAAAAATTGACATGCTACTAATTAGGTTACGACAAACATAATCGGTCGTCATATTTGAACCTGCAAAATATCTCGTTTCACTAAAAAATTGAATCTATGGAGGACGGAGGACAAATGAAAAAAAAATTTATGCGTGACTTGCTCCTTAAAGTAGACAAAAAAATGGTCAAAATTTCATCATTAAACACAACTTCAACAAACATATGTAAAAAAATGTTTACACTTGGTCGAATAATTATTTCACAGCTCAACCCTACAAAAAAAACTGAAAGAAAACAACTTTTTTTTCCATTTATGAAAATTTTGCTCAGCTATCCTCTTTTGAAAACAATACTCAACTGTTTTTTCCTCTTTTGAAAACTGTATTTCTGCTATATCCGTTGCTGCATTTACTGCTCAGCTAAAATACAGTTTCTTTTTGTCAGGAACAGGCAATTTCCCCCTCATAAAGGCAGCTGGATGGAGATCATGGGATGGCCACAAGTATGTATGCGCAGATGATTTCCATCCAAAATCTACTACAAATGAACAAGACTGTTTGGTCTACTCTTTCGGAATATCCGATGATTTGTCGTTCGAAGACGCAGTAGCTGCACAAGGTAAATAGGCTCTATGTTGGTAGCAACAAGTTCTTTGGTCCCCCTCCCCCGAATACCAAGGTTCTTGCATGAAAAATAACCCATGCCCGACCCCCCCCCCCCCCCTCCGCCCACTCCCTTCGCCCAAATTTCTTGCATGAGAAATATAACATTTCAGCTACTACCAAAAGCTGTTTTCCTGGACAGCTGGTTACAATGTTATGTTTGAAGTAGAAGGTTATGGTGACTGTTATAGACTGTGTAGACTGTTATGGTGGTGTAGAAGATCCGATAACTATATTCTGTTAAAGATAAGAGATCACCGAAAGCATAGGGATCACTTTTCGTTACGGAAACTAATGAAAACCCCTCCCCCATGGATGATCTTTGATCTAACTTTGACCTTATTTTTGCTCTAAGTATTTGGAAGAAAGAAAGATTTTATTCTGGCTTAATTGTTAAAACTCCTTTTGTTTCAATAGGATGCGAGGTATTTGCTTTTGATCACACAATCAAGAGACTTCCGAGCACCAAAAATAGCCGGAAAATCCACTGGAAACCAATCGGACTGGGAGTGGAAAACAGTGAGACGCTGAAAACTTTAGGCACTCTTATTGCCGAAAATGATCACACCAACAGGATCATACAATATCTCAAAGTAAGAGGAATGACAGGAGGGCATTTAGGAGGGTCGGGGATTCTAGCCCCTGACTATCCAAAGGGTCCCACTTTTGATACCATTTTAAGATTTCTATTTTTTGCTGGCTGACCCTAAAATCAAGTTGGTCGCCTTCAGAAAATCAAATTGGTCGACTCCCCCCCCCCCCCCCCTCGAGAAACTTCTAGATCGGCCCCTTAGTAATTATGAAAGTGTAAATCGAAAAAAGTAAAAATTGATTGAAAATTCCTTGATTGAAGTAAAAAAGCGTGATAATTTATATTGACATGTGTCACTAATAAAATTCCACTTTTCAATTGCATTTCACGCCAATATTTTTCAAATCATTTTTCAAAATATTTTTTTCACTTCAAATGATATGGATCAGGGGCGGATCTAGGATTTTCTCGAGGGGGCCGGATTTTCAAAAAATTTTCCAAAATTTTGACGATCTTTTTTTTGGGTCGACCTAATTAATTTTTCGAGCTCTCCCAAAGCACTGTTTTGCCCCTATTTTGGCTAAATTTGCTGCGCCGCAGGCAGGTTTTTAAAAAAACAGGTCAAAAAAACCGTTTTTGGGCACTTTTTGGCATATTTTGACTAAAAAATTGTGTTTTTTAGCGCGCGCTCCCCCTCAAAGTTAGTATATATTGGCGCCAAAGGCGCTTTTAGAAAAATTTTAG
Source organism: Symsagittifera roscoffensis (assembly GCF_963678635.1). Taxonomy (NCBI): domain Eukaryota; kingdom Metazoa; phylum Xenacoelomorpha; order Acoela; family Convolutidae; genus Symsagittifera; species Symsagittifera roscoffensis. Next base: position 8,376 of record NW_026971730.1, read on the forward strand.
GATCGGTAGGCCAAAAATGGATTTCTGAAAAAGTATCAAAGGGGGGGCCCTTTGGGTCGGCAGGGGGTCAAATCCCTGAGGGAGAAGCGTCCGCAAACCCGCCCCCCCCCTAAATCCGCCCCTGATATGGATCCAATTCACTTCGCAGCATATATCAGATGTTCCCTTAGAATAACTTTACAAATTTTGTGTAACAGGAAAATGAAGTTAAAGATGTGTGGCTGTGAGACAACCTTCAAATAAATTAAACTCAAACTTCTAAAATTCAAATTGAAACATTGATAGGTTAAAATTTGGTCAGAAAACTTTTTGAAAATACAACGCAAAGAAATTACATGAAATAAACTTGCAGTTGAATAAATAACCGTGCAGTTTCTATTCTGTTGTGTTTCTATTAATTTTGGAATACAAAAAGTTTAATAAAAATATTTTCTGAATGCTATTTTCAGAAAATTTGCTCTTCATCAATCATATTTCAAAGAAACAAAATGCGCCGTAAAAAGGGACAAGTAAAAAAAAATCGGCCAAACTTGATTGCCCAAAACAAAAAACTACAAAAAACGTTCAAGCAATCGAAATTCAGCAGTGCGCTAGTTAACGAGAAAACAACATCTTGCCCTTTCATAGCATTTAGAGGATTTTGTGAAAAAGTGTTGACAGTCTTATTTTTTTTCACCGCAGCTGTTTTTTCAAACCGCAGTTATTTTCTCGCGCAGGTGTTTTGCGTTTTAGCTCCGGTGGCATCCGATGAAGTTTGATATTGGTTATGCGCAAATTGAAAGGGCTACAGGCCTGACAGCAGACATTTTGTCTAATGGTGATCTGTGAAAATGATCTGCATTTGAAAAAAGATAAAACATTTGATGTATTTTTGAAACAATGGACTTCAATGCTACTCAGAAAAAAGATCGACTAAAGAATAACAATCAGAGAATTTTAAAAATTCTATTAAGCTACATAAATTTTCAAAAGAAATGTTTGCGCCTAATCTAATTTGAAAACATTTCAAAAATGCTTTTTTCCCTTGGACGACATCATATCATCTGTTTTCTACAAAGTGTGATAAATTTACTTAAAAAATAGTTAATATAACTAAGTGAAACTGTTTCGTCCAAAACGAGTTTTTTCAGTATGGATTTAACTATTTCACAAAGTATGGTTTAAATGCATTTATCTTTGTTTACCAGAATGGACATGGTAAAACTTTGAAAAATTAACACTTCGAACTCGAACTTTTTTTCTGTTTTTTTTTCGATAAAAAAGATTCAATTTGTATTATAAAACTTTTCTAGAATTTTTGCAGTATTTCTCGACTTTTGGCAATTCAAGTGGGCCAAAAACTAGCCAATTAATTATTTGGAAAATCTTCACGCTTGATGTCTAATCATTACGAGGCCAAACTGCGCTTTTTGTGAATTGTGAGGGGATTCCGCAACAAGAACGCTCCCTTTGACTTCTTCTGTTCTTTCATTTTCTTTGATGGTACCGACAAATTTCTTATTTGTTTTACAGACTTGTCTTTGGAATCCAGAACATACAGACCCAAAAATGTGCGCCTATTTAGTGCACAATTTGGCCTCGTAAAGATCTCAGCTGAAGGAATTGCACCATTATTATTTGGATAAGATCCTAAAAAAAATGTTGGGTCACTATAATTTTGTGTGAACTTAATACAAAAACAACCGCATTGATAAACTTGAGATTTCAATCGATATATACAAATTAAATTGTAACAAATTGATTTAACTTATTCCATTCAGATTTGTAAATCAATTTAGAGTGGATATAATGGAATTTTACGGAAGAAAATGACTCAATTTCAATTATATTTTGTTGTTAAAAATAATTGCATGAACAAGAATGAAACCAAATAAAAAATGACAAAAATGGTTGAAAAAATTGAATTTAAATTGATTTAGAATTGATTGAAATTATTTTTTAAACTACTATTTTGTATGAAACTACATCGATTTAAATCAATTCAAACAGATTTTTCTAGGTCTTCGGTACATTATCTGTATAAAACGATTGCAATACATTTCTTATCAGTACAAGTATTAAATGTTATTCAAAGTTTATTGTGATGTTAAATTGAGAGATTTGAACTAGATAGATCCAATTAAAAAAAACAGTTTTTTATAACAGACTAAGAAAATTATTTAAAATTCAAAGTGCTTTTCATGCAATCGATGTTAGCTCAATTTCAATTTGCTTCGAACATCTGTAATTAATAAATTATTTCAGTTGTAGAAATAAGATAAAAATATGCAAATGTTCAGTTGTAACGTTAGAAAACCTCTGAAAACTTTCAATAAAAACATTAGGGAAAAAAACTTTAAAACCTCTCAATTGTAACCTTAGAAAAAAATGCAAGATTATTTCTATACCAAGAATTTCATTGATATGTCACATTTTGAATTCGTCCAAATTACCTCAAAAATGTATTTTCATACTATAGTGTTCTTTTTGTATCTACCACTGATTGTAGGTGGACGTGGAGGGCGCCGAGCGGGAAGCCATGATAGAGTGGATGACATCGTAAGTAATCATCAGAATTATGTTGAATAGTGTCCAATGACGTCATTATGAGACCCAACTGGGTGTAAAAAGATTTGTGCGCCTATCCATTGCAGAGTTTGACATGTAATCCCGCATCCAAGTTTAGGCGTAAATAATCGATTATAACGGATTATTATGATGATTTTTTTGACAATTATAATCGATTATAATTACCAAAATTAGGTCTTTAAGGGATTTTTTCTAAATCATTTTGTTGATGCTTTGGTGTTTAGAAAAGCTTAAAATACGCAACACAAAACAACTCTAATGGGGAAGAAATGAAAGAAAAAACGTATAACTTTGAATTAATTGAAAAACTTTAAAAATATTTTTCTCATTTTTCATAGTAACCAATGTCCACAAAAAGCATAAAATATAAGCAATTTAGATGCGACTTCGAAGACAAAAATGGACAAACCAAAAGGAAATATAATCAATTATAATCGATTATAATGAATTTTTGTGCAAAACTAATGAAATAGAAAGTTGAATCAAAATAATGGATTATAATCAATTATAATCGACTATAATTGTATCGAAAAATAGACGAATAAATAATCGATTATAATTGATTATAATCGATTATAATGGATTATAATTAATTATAATTTGATTTTAAAAAGAAAGATTATAATCGATTAATAATTGATTAAAATCTATTGTTTCTCAATTTTAGTGAGACTGGTACTAAGATCGTAATATAATCGATTATTAACGCTTGAAACTGGATGCGGAATGGTTCTCTAGGCTTCAGACAGAGAGATAAAACGTTCAAAGCATTATATAGTTTTTCATGGTAAGTCTAAAAACAAGCTAACAGCGCAGCATGTTTTGGCAACATTCATTATCAATAAAACTGAAAGAAGATAAGTTTTGTTAATCTCATTAACAATTCCAAAATTAGAATTAAAAATTATTTAAATACAGAAAACTTATCGAAAAACATCACGCTTTAACTCTTTTTTTTCTACAGCGTGGTGACTCTTATTATGTTTTTATCAATAACAAATTACTATTTCCCGCACCGAGCGCCGATTGATCATAATCGACTATATTGTCATAATATGTGCAGTATCTATAAATTTACAAAATAATCTATTATGATCATTTAAAATGAATTATAATCATAATATTTTTTAAATCAATACAAACCATTATAATCAATTTACCACAATTATAATCAATTTATGTTCATGTTCTACACCCAATTTCAGTTCAAACTTTCCCACCCCCATTCAACTCCCCTGTTTGTCTCCACTGCACCTTTCACACACCCCTACCTGTCTGTGTTTGCTTACCGCAAGTATATTCGCCAACCACTTTGTTTTTTGTATTTATGTGTGTGAGGGGAGG